>NW_023405428.1:0-61875 GCF_013141755.1 Anopheles stephensi | reverse complement strand
TTTCTTTTTGTATTGTTACAATCTAGATCCGTAACACGGAAGGAAGTTCCGGACGTTTCACACACCTTACTACCATGAACAAATCAAAAAAAGCAATAGACCGGACCCAAATCGTCGATATAAACTCTGCAATAGACTTGGACAACTACACTGCAATCGCCACATACTCACTACCGAGCATGCCCGGATAATGCAAAATAAAAGAGGGGGGGAATGCATTTTTAATTCATATTCATAATCATCAACACACGCGGTGTTGTCATTACGGCGTTAAGCCGTCTTACTAGAAACATAAATAAATAAATAAATATAATTTTATTAGGACGGCTTGATGCCGTATTGTCTACACCGCATGTGTTGATGATTACAAGTTCAAAACAGAAAAATAGTGAAGATATAAAAGAACTAGGGAAAAAAGGTGAAATTTAAACCAAACGACAGCAAAATTAGTTTGTTCATAAAAGACGGAATGGCTGTATTACCTGAAGCTAATTACAAAATACAATTCACATCGGAGACTTCAAAATATATCGAATTCTAAAAGCATGTTAAAAACTGCTAAATCGTATAGAAAAATAAAATTGCAAGATATAAATAAACTTACGATGAAAGCGAAAAAAGGAAAACGAACATACTTGAACAATATGAAAGGAAAGTAATTACGACTGAAAATAGATAAATTAAAGACAGACAATTTTAAAAGCAAAAAAAGATACGACAATATGCATGCAAGAAGAATGCATGCGGTTTGATGAAACGACGGAAAATATATTTAATTATTTATTTATTATATATTTATTATGATGGCTTGAAGCCGTATTGTCAGCACCGCATGTGCTGACGAAATACAAGTACCAAAAAAAAACACAAATTCACATAAAAAATACCAAAACATTTCCTCCCAGATATTTCGCCTTATCCCGTGCGTGCTCGGTTGACGGAAAATATAATGTTCAAAAATATTCAAAGGTATCAACAATACGACAAGATAATATATGAATGAATGCGATTTTTTTCTCATAAATTATTGATTTTTTTCTCATAAATCATCGACGCTGTCTAGAACCGATACCTTCAAAAGCATATCATACATACCTGAATGTGCATCTCCTCGTTCTTTACCTGCTTGTGCATCTCATCGCTACATACCTGCACCTGGCATTGGCCACAGAAGGCAGATGGTGACCACACCAGCCAGGACGGCACTCACTGCTAGGTGCAGTGGTCCATTAGCGATGCATAAGACAGTCTGCGTAACCCTGATCTACAAAAAATCTTATAAACAAATGAATCCTTCAGGGACCAAAGTCTCTTTCAGACATTGCAACAATTACAACGTTTTAAAAATCCTTAACCTGGTCAGTCTACATAAAAAATAAACGCTGTTTGATGTAATGCCTTTTGCTCATTGTCTGCTTGCTTCCCGCGACTCCTAGATGGCGCCAAATGTCTTACAGTGTGTCTACATTGTTAGCGACATTCCGCTGTGAAAATCAAAACTTCATACGAAAAAAAATACTGTTAGACAAAAAAATCGTTGAGGGACCGAAGTCTCTTTCATCCAAAACAACAACAATAACATAGTAAAAATTCTTAACCTGGTCAATTGAGATAAAAAATAGACGCTGTTTGATGTACTGCGAATTGCCTATAGTCTGCTTGCTTCCGGCGACTCCTAGATGGCGCCAAACGTCTTACCGTGAAAATCAAACGCATAATCAAACAATTAAGGACGCTGTAGCTTTAAGCAAAATACGCTTTTTTTATTCTCCAGTTTTTAATCTATATTGTGTAATTTTATGAATAATTTAATTAATAATAACAGATATCACGGTCGTACATGCGAAGAAAATGCTTCTACGCTAATTTCTGCCCTACCAAACATCGTTGGTCTCTGCCCGATGATTAATTGAAGCTTGTCGAATTGTTTTTCCTGTTAACATGAATTTTTTTTGTTGATAGGTATTGAAATATTGATATAAAATTGATTATTTTTTCTAGATCATAGTTTTTAATCGTTAGAGTACATCTTGACAATTGTTATTCCTGGTTGAAATATAACAAGAATGTAATAAAACGAACTGGTTGATATTATAACAGTTTCAAAAATCTTCTGTACCAACTGGGATACTGTCGCGGCGGGAAAATCGCTAACAATGTAGACGCCCTGTTAGCTTTGCTACAATGCAAGTTTAATTATCCAGCTCCCAGTTATTTTGATTCAACAAGCTTGACAAATAATATAACTATAACCCACAAAAAGAAGCGTTTTGTACGAAAAGAAACAATCGACGCAAAGAGACATTTTATGATTCGTACAGAGTGCTTGACAAATGGAAACTTAAATAGCCTTATTGATTGTCCTTCAACAGGTATAAAAACATACACAGATGATAGAAATACGTATTTATACCGGTTCTTTGTGTGTGCTGCTCACTATGACTAAGCGATGAAAGTTTTACTGCATTTAAAGGAATATGTATGTGTGTTTTGATGAAGTTTGTATTTTTTTTTTTTTTTTTTTGGTAAGAAGAAATGATTGCTAATGCGCATGCTTAAAGCATGTTGAATGTATTGGTATAGAGCAGTCTTCTATTGTGAAAAACATGGGTTTGCACTAATTTTCATCTTCCAAATACATTACATGAAAGGATAGAAACCGGTCAATATCCACGTGCTGTACAGTAGACAAATAAACTTAAATCATCTTGTTGTATCGTGTGCTATTACTTGAATGTATTTCTGAGTGGCTTAGTCTCTTAGAAATAGTCTGTTTATTGTGATGCTTTAAACTTGCACAGAATTATGCGTGTGTCTTGCGAAGCACTTAATCTCAAAGATATGTACAGCAACAAATTACAGGAATATCAGCATAAATTACAGGATAATCAGCATAAGTGGTGAGTTAAGTGCAATATGTTACTGTTTTTCAAACCACTTTAACAATATTATCATTGCTAGCATTCATTTCAGTAGTTTCTTTCAATTACGTCTCAAGGTGGGAAATGTCCCTATTATCTATGGTTGTTGCGCAATGATTACTTTTAAAAACGGTGTAGTAAGTGCCTTGTATATTATGAATAATTTGATGTAATGTATACATGTGCTTGACCAGCTTAAATTCTTAGATTCATGCTTAGATTTATACTACATCTTAAGAAAGGTCAAATTTATACAATAATTTATTTTATTTATTTATTTATTAAGTATTACGGACTGATGCCGTATTGTCACTACTGAATGTGGTGACTGTGAGTTAAATTCACGAAAATAAACAATTAACAAAATTAACTAGGCATTTCCTCCTAGTTATTTGCCATATCCAGGGCATGCTCGGTTGTGTATGGAAGAATATATATATATAATAATGTTGATTGAAAAATAACATTGATTTCCTTTACCGACAAACCGAAGAAATACAATTTCGAATATAACAGCGAAAGTGCAATACAATAGAAACGCGCAATCATTGTCTATGAGAGCTTTAGATAAAAATTATCGTAGAGTTTTTTCTTGTAGTATATTTTAATACTAGAGCAAAGAGCAATGCCACTCATGGTGTAAATTATTTGGATTTTTTATCGCTTTATTGTTGTTTTTTCGAAGGACACATGTCTATCTAGGTCTTTGGATTCCATTTGGGTTTTTTTTACTTAACGTACATGTTTCTGGATAGTCGATGTATTGTGCATCCTATTATGTTAAAAATCTATAAATTAATTAAATTGTTTGGTTTTTAGCAAGAATTCGGTATCCAAGATAAATGACAAAGAGCAATGTAGCAGCTTTAATTTTAGCACAGTTATTTTTAATCATAATGCAATTAGAGACAATTTCATAGTTTTGATAGTATAACATACCTTTTAATACTACTGGGAGGAGTGTTTGTAATCTTTTTCAATTTCTTCGTGTTCTAAATGATAATTTTAATAATATTTAACCCTACTTCTCTTCAATTTGTATTTTTATTATTTATCAGAAAACAATGCCATAACGCAAAACCGGGAATGCAACAGAAGCTGAGTCACTAAAACAACAATCACGTTTGCTTGGAAACCTTTCAACTGCACTAATTTCCCAACTGTCTTCTACGCCATGTGAAGTAAATAGAACAATAGAGTAACAGAAAGGTTTTAAACATCCCTATAATCGGTTCCTACAATTACCCATCGTTTAAGCCATTAGAAAATGTTGCTTCACGCTCAAACAAATGAAAAAAATGTGTCTCCTAATCGGCTTCATACCACGTGTGTAAGGCGAGTGTTACAGGGGAGCAATGGTTTTCGTGATAATGTATGTTGCAACGTGCCTGCTAATGCAGATACCTAAATGCAGTTGTTATACGGTAAACGTGAACCAAATATGGCTATAGGTTGTAAGATGGGAAAATCAGCATGTTGTTCGTGAACGATGCTCGCAGGATTTCATATAGGATTCTTTGTGCGAACAGAATAGATCGTAAACAGCGTGGAACACCAGTTGTGCAAAAAGTTATTCCACTGTCGTTGGAATACATAAGTGTGAGATCAATTTTACCCAGCAGTAACTTCATAAAGACGAAAATAACACCGTTATTGGCTGTAACATTGTTATCCAGAAAAGAAAAGTCAAGAGAAGAACATAAATTTTGTATTATGACTACATCTTCCTTTGAAATACAAGAGGAAAATAATCAATACAAGCTCGACGTTCTGCTTGAACAATTTAACAACTTCAAACTGGAATCCAGTGATGCATCCGAGACAGCACAACAGGTTGGCCCGAGAATTATTCTTACAGACTGTTCATGTAGCAGCGTGAATGATATGAAAACGGAAGCACAATACGCACAACTCATATTGTCGGAAGTTAATCTGGAGACAAACAACAACGACCAAAACACAGAGTGCAGTTCGAGTGAAATTTCAATTATTAAAAGTGATCGTTGGAAAGAATGTAGTGAAAGAAATCTAACAAATAACAACAGTGACAGTAATCATTTCCTTAAAATTCCTGAGCTGATTATTAATGAAAGTAGTGCGTTGAAACCCACCATCCGTAATAGCTTTTGCAGTGAAGCTCGACCTCCGTGATGCAACAGAAAAAGCATAAGTTTTTCGCGGCTTTAATAAACTCGACCAGTTATGACACGTATGTACTTATGACGGGTGGTTTTTCCGGAAGTTTGCTGTTTAAAGTGGTATCCGTGTGTGATAAATAATGTGCGTGTAAATTATCCATTTGCTCAGGAGATCGTATAGCATGGTTTCAATTATGGATGTAGAATCGGATAGACAGGTCTGTGATAATCGTGTAATAGTATCGCAAAGTGCGGTTAGTCAAAAATCGATTGATCTAGATATCTCGCTCAGGCCAATCATCGCATCAGCATCAGATCGAGAAACGGTTGATTTGGAGCTGATCACAACAGGCTCACTAGAAAACCAGTCAAATCAACCTTGCTCGTCTACAGCAAATTCTACAGCCGCAACTAATCCTTACAACCATGACGTTGGGGATACAGATTTGGTGAAGAGAAGCATGAAGTTAAATTTGGTCGATTCGTGCAGCATCAACAGCAAAGCTCGAGAGACTAGCAGCCCGGCTGACTTGACCAACACAGCAGCATCTTCAAGCAGCAGTTTAGGTGCCAGCTCTAGCACTGTTGTAACAACTACGGCTGCGATCATCATGAAACATCGGAAACTAAAAGAACGAACATTTAGTGACGAAATTGGCTCGCCAAAATCACCAGCCGCTACCACAGGTATTCCATTTATCAGCAATACGTATTTATTTTTATTAACCAGTTGCAATTGGATAAAAAAGATTCCATTAGCGCTACGCAAAGTTGTTTATGAATTATGGTCTATTCGCGTAACACTAACCTTTGATCACTCTCCAAAACCATTAAAAGTAACTTTTATTCTCATTTCTGACTTCACTGAATAAATTTGCTACATGGTAATTACATACATATATTCCAACAAAATATATTTTTATATATGTATTTACGAAGTGAGGTCAAGTGGCTTGCTAATAGCAACGTCAGCCTTTCACACGACAGGCTCGGTAACAAACATCATCTGGCCGGTTCTCCTTCAACAACTGCTGAGGATTGTGTTATGTAATATACATAAAGCTAGTAAGCTACCTACAAAAATATATTTGCTTATCGCAAAGAAATTTAGGACGGACAATTTGACTTTCCATATAAATTACATGGAAAAGATCTTCTCGCATAAAAGGTCTTTCGTAAGATACCTGAAGTACCTATACAAATTAAATACGTTGTGAGAGAGTTGAAGGCATTTATGTTATCAAAAATGACGGTAACATGCGAGATGTCAATTTATTTTTCTATTTTTTGTGTATAATTTTTTATATCAGCAAAAGTTTTTTGACTCGTTAGGCAAATGCAAATTTCAATAAACCGCTATTTAAAAAATCAAATACCAAAAGAACTACAATAAAGGTTTTATTTTTTTCATTCTACTCCCTTTTTTTCCTTTGAGGGCTAACGACCTCTTGATTGATGCCTACCATTTCTAGTTTATTAGACTTATTGATACCACATAATTTGATAGCCAGTTCTCACTAGGGGGAAAAGGTATGGATGAGAATCGCTCCCCGGTCTTGTTGTGTGAAAATCGTTGCTGCTGTCATTACTACCGTAGAGCCGTCCTTCCTGCTCCTATTTGTAATGTTGTTAAGCACCCTATGTAGTAGTTAACGGTTGTCACGTTATCAAATTTATACGATTTAGTAAATGATTGCATTTTCAAAAAGATCATGGTCTATCATTTCTGGTTTCTTTAAATTAATTTGCCTGTAGTTGGATAGTCAATCATTCGTCTGGAGAGATGGTCTGAATCGGGTGTAATATAAATTGCATTCCAATACAACGTAGCAATGCATAGTCAACAAATTTGTTTGTGATTATGGATTGATAAACAAATGAGCTAACGTATTCATTTTTTATTATCATTCTTACATGCCCTACAGGTGAGGGCATCGTTCATTGTGCATTAATGATTGCTCAAAAAACTACACCAACTATGCAAGTAGAAGTCGTCGATGACCGCAAGGCACTAAGAGATGCACTGTATCAAGGAATTTTTCATCGACACCGTCGAACCATCTTTGCAGTAGGAAGCTTTTTACGAATGCTGAAAAGTCGAAATTCATCATACAACACGATTCGGAGTTCGTCGGAAGGAGAAGATGACACGAAATAAGCTGGACTACTTTGGTAACTTTGGTAACGTAATCACACTGCGAATATTATTGATTTCCCTTAATTGCCATTCCCTTAATGTGAATAGAAATATTTTAAGAAATGCAAAGAATATCATTTTATTGATCGAATGAAGTACTTAGCCTAGCCAAAGGATTCACGTTGATCCCACCGATGCCTAAATCAATTTCCCTTGGATCTTACTTTATACACTCCTTACATACACAAAACGGTTACAAAGGAAAAATGCTTTAGCATTAATGTAAACAAATTAAATGATATTTTATAACAAAATGTCCTATGTATTCAAACGGTGAGTAGTTTATAAAGAATCCAAGAATAAAAAATCTACTGTGAAATAGTATGAAATGTGTTTGATAGAACTAAAATGGTTTTTTTTATGTTGCTTGTTGGTTTTGCAGTGCGGTGAAAGGACAGTTTCCATGCAATTGACATCTAATTCGAATAAAATGACCAATTTGTAAGACAGTGATATATTAAAGTAGATCCAACCTCTGGGGAAAATAAGAAAATGTTGTTCATTTCTTGATACTATCCATTCCACACTGATACATACCGAACAATTAGGAGAGCTTAAGCTATTAAGGAACAGTGCGGCGTATAATCCATGCTAGCTTGAGTAAATATAACTCTAGTCAATCGCATGCTATCATTTCTTGTAAGACTGTTAAACACATAACCACTGAAAAATGTGTGCGTTTCAGTTGAAGTACATACTACAGCATTTTATAATTTTGTTGCTTATTGTTTTATTTAGTTAGGTGTTATGTTGTGGATTCTGGAATAATAATTCTAAAAGTTTTCAATTATGTTATTTGATACTTGTGATACATGTCAGTGTAAACCTCATTATGTTCTAGCAATACGACATTTCCTTTTCTCAATGAGTTTCTAAATTTAAGAGCAAGCAATTACCTTGAGCAGAATAATTTTATTCTTTTAATGTTTGATATCTTCATTCGAACCTTATGAGTTATTTTTTACCATATTATGTGTTCCATAGCAATACGGTCAGGCCGTTCGTGATGAATTAAAAAATGTGTCCCATCTTCATTCCTATTACCTTTCTGATAATATGTTTTATAAGAAGATTATTTGGAGAAATTCAAGGCGGGTCGGCAAATCAAATATTATTTGCGAATGATTAACATTACTCATTATTAATGGCTGTTGCGACATAAATATAAATTTAAAGACGCCAGATAATATCTTAAATAAAGTGTATGATACAGTGATAATTCTGATATCATACAAATTATTAAAAATACACGAAGATTTATCAAAATATTAACTGCCAATTGAAACAATCAAGTTGTAGCGAGCAAAGTTAACAAGTCTATGAGAATTATATCGAACAAATTTAATTAAATAGCCGAGAAACAATAGTAAACAAACGATGTTTTTTTTTTTTGTGATCAGAAAAAAGGATTAAGCATGCATACATGTACAAGCATACAAATATGATATTAGCAACATGAATCTGATACAAGTCCCGCCTGTTAAAATTGAAGTTTTTTTCTGAAACGATCATGAATAAATCTGATGAGAGCAAAAAAAGGTAACAGAAGGTTGCTTAGACCATATTATAAGTGAATAACATTGAACGAATACCACATTTGCGAATGTTTTTGTTGAAGTCATTGTTTCGTACACAAGACTGTTTAATGCCGGACACTTGGTGCTGCAACGTGTAATGTTAATATTGTGCAGTTTGTTAAAAAAAATGTTGTCAGAAAATCTCCGAAGATCAAGGAAGTAATAGTTTTAAATCACCAAAAAATTATAAAAGGAAATGGTAAAATGCTAGGACTCACCTAAAATCGTGGTTACAAATGAATGTATTCACTATGCAAAGTGTGTAGCTATTGTACGCAACGTGAACTACATTGTAATATCGAAGGCAAGCTTAACTTGTGTGAGAATTACTTTTGGAAATAAATACATAAACTGTGTTGTAACGATATATACACATATTATGCGTCGATGATATGTTTTAATACTTGAAATGATCTAATGTATCACTCCATGCCGGTAACAAATAAAATCATTTCTCTTATAATGATTTTAATGGACCATGGAAATTAAATTTTACGTTTTAACTTTTTACTAAAATTTTTATACATTTAGCAATTACTCAAATGGACGACTGTAGTTTACTTGTGAGTTATGCTATGCGGAATAATACAAAACGGTATAATTTCTTCCTCTTCTTTGCATTACAGTGTGCAATGTAGTTATGAGTTAAAACAATATTGAAAATTTTAAGGTTTTAATTTGTTTGTTTTATTGTGTTTATGTATCTACATGACTT
Organism: Anopheles stephensi; assembly: GCF_013141755.1. Taxonomy (NCBI): domain Eukaryota; kingdom Metazoa; phylum Arthropoda; class Insecta; order Diptera; family Culicidae; genus Anopheles; species Anopheles stephensi. The sequence goes on along the minus strand of NW_023405428.1, from coordinate 52,327 downwards.
TGATATGTTTAACCCTGTAAGTAACTTTAAAAATAAATAATTTCGAAATATTTCGAATGAAATGAAAAAAATACATACCTAGAAATGAACAAACTGATAAATAATGATACTAAGGACATGACTCTATACTTAGCAATGTAACCTAGTTTAAAAATTTTGCAGTAATTTACTTCCCCTTTACATTTTATGTTTAATTGAAATGTTAGAAATAAGGTACCGATCAAAGCTCAATAGCAAAGCACATGCAGCACTACTTTAATCGCTGAGTCGATTACAAAAACAACACAGTCAAAGTTAACAGTAATGAGAACGTGAGAGATCACTGACTCTTATTTAAAATAAAACCACCCAATCGTAATTAAAACAGTTTTGTACTAGGTGGGTCTGCTATTCTCTAAATTTGCGTATTTATGTAACCCAATAAGGTGATTTGCCTGTTCCTGAATGATTACTAACAGTGAGTTTCGTATGATATTACGTACAGCTTACTATCAACAGCGAGTTGTATGTATTTGTAAGTACCGATTGTTATTCAAATGGTTACTGCAACGTTTCTGTATCGTTTGGTAGAAAATGTGAGGCCAGACATTCTGTAATTTATGCATCGTATGCAGCTGGCAGAAACAAAGACTAGCCACTCGCACATGTTGAACAATCAACCAAGAGAGGTGCCGTGTGGTAACTTTAGCATTTTGTTGGTCATTTTTGTGCTGGTGGTTGAAATTGGTGATTGCCTGTATGTGGACTGGCGGTTCATTCGTAATTGAACGTTTGATCAATCCATAGTTGCATAGTTAGATCGTGATAAGATAGTTCAGGTTTGTGGCTTGTAATTCCAACATTTTAGAATCAGATGATTCAAGAAAATGTGCAATAATAGATGCACTAGCCAGATTATTCTGGCAGCAATAAATATGTTTATGCTCTGCAATACATATTATAAACTGTAAAAAAATTGAGCAAATTTGAATCGAATTTGTGTGTGTTTTTATCCGGTAGAGACGACATGGCCGTGTTGCTAAGTTTGAATTGTGTCAGTGTGTTTTAAACGTATCAGTTGCATTTAGCGGGTTTATATTGAACATTGAAGAAAATTTTCAGCGCAACGAGTAAAAACCGCTTTTTTAACGTGTTGAGTTGCTTTTCAGCATGGCGTTAGTGTTGCGTAATATATACCAAACGTTTAATTACTTTTTCACCGAATACAAAGGTTTGTAGTGCAACTTGATACATTAATTATTATATTTAGCGTGCTCTAAACATTTTAATTTCATGTTTACTCACAGATCCTCGAATCGAAAATTATCCTTTGCTAGGTTCGCCATGGCCGATTGCAGCGATCATTGTGTTGTATCTAAAATTCGTTTATGATTGGGGACGTCGGCTGATGAAACACCAAAAACCTCTAGACCTAACGACGGTTATGAATATATATAATTTGATACAGATCTTTTTGAATCTTTACATCGGAATTGTTGGTGGTTTAAACTCCTACTTTACTGCAGACTATAGCTGGAGTTGCGAAACGATAAACCAAAAAGACAACCCATCGAGGCGCAAGCTCATATTTATCACATATCTTTATTTTATTTCTAAAATAATCGATCTGCTAGACACGGTAAGATTTTGACGCTTTAAACAATAAGCTTGTAATTTGACACATGTTATCTTTTTTTCTTCAATTAAGGTTTTCTTCGTGTTGCGGAAAAAGTACAATCAAATAACATTTCTTCATACCTATCATCATGCAGGAATGGTTCTAGCTACGTATATATTTACAAAATTTTTAGCTGGTAAGCATTTGGTTGTACACTAAGATGACGTTGTCAATACTCGATGCTAATAATTCATATCGAAACATAACTTACAGGAAGCCATGCAACATTGTTGGGATTGATAAACAGTTTTGTACACGTTATCATGTACTTTTATTACTTCCTTACATCATTCAAACCTGAGTTGAAGAATTCTTTATGGTGGAAACGACACATAACTCAAGTCCAGCTAGTATGATGATTTGTGACATTTTTGAGACTTTTCATTAATTTAAATTAAATAAAAAATCTTTTCCCCTCTATTTTGTATTACAGATCCAGTTCACTATCCTTATGCTACATTTCGGAGTACCTTTAGTGGGTAGATACTGCGATTTTCCGAAAGTTTTACTGTTTATTGGATTCACACAAAATATGTTTATGTTTACGCTGTTTGCTGATTTTTACATTAAAACATATATTAAAAAGAAATAAAAAGTTTTTAGAAGAAGGTTGCAAAAGATTTTTTTTCTGTCTCTGTTAAACTTATTAGAATTATATACTAGTTTTTAATAACAATAATCGGTAGAAGTTAAAAACATTTATGTTACTATCAAATGCGCTGTAAGGGACTTTTCTTATAATGAATAAATAAAAATATTTGGAACAGTATTCCAATCTACTGTTGTGTACTTATAAATCATCAAATTATAGAAGTGTCTCAACAAGGCTAAAACTCTTGTACATTCTTAAGGAACTTTAACAGACTGAGTAATGAACACATTCAGTATGTATTAACAACAATGTACAAACTAACAAATGTTGCAACGAAAAACAAAACAAGTGAAAAGTCAATGCGTAATTTTCATCGTTTATCGTTGATTAAACTTTTGTTTCATCGCTGAACAGCATATTGTACGACATACTTATTAGATATCCGAAATAATGACGAGATCATTATTAACAATGTTTGATCATTAACAATGTACAAACTAACAAATGTTGCAACGAAAAACAAAACAAGTGAAAAGTCAATGCGTAATTTTCATCGTTTATCGTTGATTAAACTTTTGTTTCATCGCTGAACAGCATATTGTACGACATACTTATTAGATATCCGAAATAATGACGAGATCATTATTAACAATGTTTGATCATTAACAATGTACAAACTAACAAATGTTGCAACGAAAAACAAAACAAGTGAAAAGTCAATGCGTAATTTTCATCGTTTATCGTTGATTAAACTTTTGTTTCATCGCTGAACAGCATATTGTACGACATACTTATTAGATATCCGAAATAATGACGAGATCATTTACTCCATAGTAGTTATTAAAATTATACGATAATATGGTGCAAGCCGTCATACTTAAATTATAAATAAATAGTCATTAAAATTATCGACCTAACTTTCATATATTCCACAAAAAGTTGTTGTATTGCTAAAGATTTCATTTTAGAGCAAAAAGGGCTACAACAAACTTTACTTTTCGTTCTACATCTTAATATCTTTCAAATCCACAATAAGGTCAAATTATATTAGGTACCAGTTACAGTAGAGAATTTACGTACGAACAAGTCGGGAATGGAACCCATACTAAGCGTGTTGTCTATTCGGTCATTACTGTTATAATGCAAGCACAATAGTTCCAAGAAAATATGAAAATACTTAATTAATGTACCTTTCGTTTCCCTTGCACTTGATGCAAATGAATAATTGCAAAATGCATCTTTTAACTGTTAATTTTACGTAACAGTCCAAACAATTCCACGTTTGCTTCACGTCTTTTGTCAATTTGTCACAAGTTTACTAATAAAGCGGTTCATTGCTTCACTTGCGTAAAATTGACACACTCAATGGCTTTCACTTGATATCATTACAAAACTAGATTTATGATTGACTCGCAAGTAATGTGTCATTGAGACTAATGATGTGTTTAAAAACTGCAGTCCAACTATCGTGCTGGTACAGTAAGTAAATATTGGCAGTAGTGAACACACATTGAAAGTTGAAACGTACTTCTCGTATACCATGGTGACATTACTAGACTCTATTACCAATTACTACAATGATTACTTTATCGAACGAAGAGGTAAAAGTTATACGCGATTTTAAGCTCTGTGAGGCGGGGGTAATTTTTCGTGTTGTTCTTTAGATGGACGAAGTGCACATCTTCCCTTGGTCGGTTCACCTGTACTCATCGTAGGCATTGTTTTTGCTTATTTATACTTTGTACTCCGATATGGACCTCGCCATATGGTTAACCGTAAGCCGTACAATGTCCTAAAAATGATTAAGGTTTACAATTTGTTTCAAATGGCGGCAAACGTTACACTGTTCCTACGTATTGTAAGTGTGTAAGAACGGGTTGTAATACAAGAGTCGAATCTAATCTCCTTTAATGTTTTCAATTACAGTGCTATAACGTTTTTCTTTTATATGAACACTTTTCCTTTCGTTGTCAACCAATCGACTACTCCAAGTCCCGTGTAGGAATGGATGAAGTTTACTTCAGTTACGCTTATTTCTTATTGAAACTCGCCGACCTGGCAGACACCGTATTTTTCGTGTTACGAAAGAAACAGTCCCACGTTTCATTTTTGCATGTGTATCATCACTCATTCATGGTATTAACGACATACTGCGCTTTAGTATTCGTTCCGGGAGGCCATGTGCTACTGCTCGGGTTGTGGAACACGCTGGTGCATGCGATAATGTATTTTTACTATTTTCTTACCTCACTGGGTGCACACAATAATAGCATATGGTGGAAAAAATATCTTACCCGTTTGCAGCTGATGCAGTTCTTACACTTGGCTTTCCATTTTGGACGCCCTTTGTTCGATGGAAATTGCAACTTTCCAACGTTTTGGCTGTGGTACGGATTTTTACAGGCAATCATTGTGCTCGGGTTATTTTTAGACTTTTACATTAAGACATACAAATACCAGGATAAAAACGAACTCGCCCAGAAGAAAGCATGAAGAGGAAAAGGTGATAAGCAGGAAATATTTACCCTAATTAAAAAAAAGATTGCACTAAAATAAACATTATTTAATTAAATTAACAATGGTTTTTGGTCTATTTACCACATAACATAACGGGTACGTATTTTTCAGAACGCTTTTCCAGCATTATTACACCACATTTAACCCATTTTGTATATTTTTTTATTTGCAATAAATCAATTCCAGTTTTCCGTTTATCATAATAAAAAAGGGTAACCTTAATTATGTCAATTACTGTATTGTCAATTGTTGCAACCATTGAACGTAAATTAATTATCGTTTTGGTTCATATCTATCACAAGAGAGACAAGTTATCACAAGAACATCCATTTCTTGTTATCACAAGTAAACACGATATTTTTAGCCATTCATCAGCTGACGAGTTCAAGTACTTACATTGTGTTGATCGCGTTCGGCTTGAAAGGTTCCTTTTCTTTTGATATTAGGCTGCTAGAGAAAGAGCACGGCACGAGCACGATGAGTACCGAACATTATCAATTCGTAATCCTAGGTGGTGGAATAAATGGGCTATCGTGTGCAATTCGTTTGTCGAACGAATTTCCTTGTTCAACGATACAAATTATAAGTGATAATTTTAGTCCAAACACAACTAGTGACGTTGCAGCTGGTTTATGGGGACCGTACGCTTTGGGAGGAACATCCACCACTGAATGCCGGTTAGGAGTAACTGCTCACGATATGTTTGTTGGGAGATTTAACAAATATGAATAATATTTTCAGACGATGGGCTCAACAAACGCACGACTACTTCCTGCAATTGTGGCGCGGAGGGTATGCTGATCGGTGTGGTATTTGTTTGGTGCCAGTACTAGAGCTTTACGAAACGGATACAACCGTTCCTTGGTGGCATGATATCGTGTTTGGATTTAGCAAAACAAAGTTTTTGAAACCAGATGATACGAACAATCATCAGGATAGTTTTTACACTGCATTTTCATACATAACTTTTACGTGCGAACCATCAAAAATAATGAAACACTATCGTGAAGTCTTGTCCACTCGCAATGTTACGTTACGCCAGGAACATTTAACCAGTCTCCGTAGTTTGGAAAACATGATCATTCACCCGAACGCAATTATTATCAATTGTCTAGGGCTGGGTTCCCAGTCCGTTTTTAAAGATGCCGATTTATTTCCACTCCGTGGCCAAGTACAGAAAGTAAAAGCAGAATTCGTATTTCATTCATACGCTAACGAATCGTGCTACATAATTCCCAACACGGACACAGTAATTTTAGGCGGAACTAAGCAAAAACATCACAATCTACAAGTTAACCCAATTGATCGGTATGACATAAGAGCGCAATGTCTCACCGTTCTTCCTGCATTAAGAAGTGCAGTAAACGTGAAGGACTTTGTTGGATTACGTCCAGTTAGATCATCTGGTGTACGCTTGGAAGTAGATCATGCAGTGTTTGCTAATGGTAAGTCAAAGAGTTTAAATAATATTCTTAAATAATAATAGCTTCTTTTTGTTAATGCAATATTTTTTTAGGAGAGATTCATGTAATAATCCACAACTATGGACACGGTGGAGCTGGAATTACACTCGCGTGGGGTTGTGCTGGCGAGGTTACACGTTTTGTACAAGAATATGGTGTAGACACGTCAAAATGTATGTATCACAAGTTATAGAAAAGCGTAACGACACTGCCCCGCCTGTACCTTTGGAATGGAATGTTTCATGATGGTTAGAAAAGGAGTGCATTAGTAGTCCAACGATTTTTCAAGAGAAAAAATATCCAGAATGTTATTTGCTCTAAAACTAAAACTCAGGAGCAAGCAATACGGTCAGGCCGATCTTTATGAATAAAAAAAAACTCAGGAGCACATATAGTTATATTCGGACTGCATTTGACTCAAATAAATTTCATTGAACGCAATCAGTTGCTCATCAATTAATAAATAAATAAATTAAATAAATTGATGCAATTAAAAGTGTAATGAAATATAAGTTAAACTATTTAATTGTATTCTACTGAGTTTGCATGCAAATAGCTGTTACAGAGCTAAAAGGTGCAACCGTAATATTTATTCACTTTCTGTGAAATGAAGAATTAGTAAATCTATAATACATAGATATGGAAGGGCATTGCCGGTCGGTTCGGTTAAAAACGGTCAAATTGAATAACCTCCCTCATCATTAGATTTCGCAACTGCCATAACGCATCAACTACAGTATCCGAACGATCTTGGGCCCGTGTCCCTAACCACTGCGATGGTAGCCGGTTTACATCCGTATTGGGAATTGTTTCCCTAGTTGCTGTTAACGTTTTTTGCCATGGTGTAATGTACGATGATTTCTGCTGAAGCCGTTCTATATATTTTATGTACGCTTCGGAGTGCAATACACGCTGCGGACGGGGAGGCACAGTAACAAACAATGGTTCCGCAGGTTGAGACGATACATCTGAAAGAATATTTTTAAAATATTATATTCATCATCGATATATAGCGACTGTGATTGTGAATTCTTACAGCTGAAGTAAGGTGCAGCAGCAATTGAATTACCAAGCTGAGAAGCATTAATTCCACTTGCAGCGGATATTGAGGATGGCTGAAGTGCATGCAACGGTTGTATTGGATTACTTCCAGTCATTACACTCGTGTTTTGACAGGACATTCCAGTAATGTTTGCGTTGCCGCTGTTCGTTGAAAGGCTTCCCACATTTCCCATCGGTTGCAACGTAATCGTTCCCATGTTGTTAGAATTTATGTTGGCCATATTAGCAACTGGGGCATTATTTACGATGTGTATGCCCGTTGCTGGACGCTTCGAAATAACGTAATTTTTGCTACGGTCCTGAGGTTGAACTAACTTGCTTACGCCTTTTGTAAGGTGCACCTCTTTAACGTGCTTCACCAATCGAGCAACGGTTGGAAACGGTGGCATATTTCGACGGAGTCGTACACAGTTACGCCAGATGCAAATAAATTCTTGATCTGCCGAAGCAATGAACGTCTTGTACACACATCCCGAACCTTCTCCAATACAGTGCTCCAAACATTCGACAGGGTCTTCAAATTGAAAGTCACATTTATCCCAGCAGCATTCGTAGGCCTATTGTTGAAGTAAAGCGTTTGAAAACAAGAAATAAAAACATAAAGGAAAAGAAATGTTGAGAAAATGCGACTGCCAGAATCCAAACAACATTATGGTCCAAAAGCTACATTTATCATTACAAAAAAAACAACGCAAAGAACGCTCACGATGGGCACGGTGGTGTACTCAACTTGAACTGCTTATTCAATGTTTAGCAAAGTAATTTTTGCACATCTGAAGATTCTAGAGCACGACTATGAACATGGAAATGAAAATAAGAGCAGAGAAACAAAAGCACCATACATGATTCGGCACGATGTCCTGTACGATTGGACCGTCGGTTTTGAAGTTTGCTGGGCTCGGACAACTTGATTCTCCCATTTCAGCGGCGTGTTTGGCCGCACTTTCCTCATTGATCTTAATCGCGCGCTGCTCCCAAACAGCCTTTTCCTGTTCGCTCAAGTTGCGCCATTCGTTTCCGACTATGCGCGATACGTCACCGAACGTTGCTTCCGGATTGCTGGCACATATAGTCTTCCGGTGTTCGCTAGAATACAGTATGTATCCCGTTACGAGCTTCTTGCCTGGTTTGGATGTTTTTTTGCTGCTCATCGACGGTGTGCTGGTGTTGGTCGAATGTGTTGGATGTGGCGAAGCCGTAGAGATTGTGTCCGACCCAATCGACGGAGGCCCATCGATTGAATCATCGATGATGCCAAAGTCATCCTTCATATCCTGTAAGATTCAGGTGAGGCATAACAGCACAGTATGTGATGATTTGTAGCATCTTGTCAACACCAGCATTTAAATATTTTTACATTTGTGTTATAGTTATGTTATTTTCTCCTCCAAAATTTCTTCTTCTTTTTTAACTGGCATTAGTAACACTTTGTGCTCGTGCGTGTTTTGTCCTACTTTTGCCCTAAGGTTGTGTTATGTATTACTATAATAGTTTATGCCCAATATTTTTTTTTTGTTAAATGTTACGTCAAATTCAATCAATATTGACGAATAATATACCATTTTTGTAGATTTTAAGCATAATTCAATTGATAATGTTAATGAATTGCAGACATTCAAGTATAATACCCATTAGCCTTGATATTTTAACACTACTTCGTATTAGTTAAACTAATTACTTTTTTAAAGGTTAGTAAGTTGCAGTTCATACAAAATAAATGCATCAAACTACTTAAGACCGTCAAATTGTATGATTAGACAAATACCATACCATAAAATCATTCGATGTGGATTTGCTCTCCTGCACGGCTGCAATTTCGCCACAGGTGACCTAGAAATATCCGTAAAAATCAGTACATGTAACATTTCATTACCTTATAGCTCGCACATACCTTGGGTGGATTTATTGGACGACGGAAATGATACACTTCGTCTGTTGTAACCATTTGACTATGTGTAAATTTACGCAATCCGGAAGGAGCTACTATTTTTCGAATTTGTTTTTTAAATTCGTCAAATATTGATTCGCACATGTATACATCAGCTTCCGCGATTTCTGTTGGCCTCCCTAGAAATGGCGTAGTTTAAAAGCAAATGAATTGTTAATCAATTGTTTTAAGCATTAAATCATTTTGAAAATATCGTCAGTTTCTTTTAATGTTTGGGATGTCCACTTTTAATCTTTAACAGCAGTTACAGAAATTTGTATTTTCCCATAGTTTTCCGTGTTTGGATAAAAAAAAATGGCAATGCCATTATTACCAAACAATTTTTCAAAATTCATTCCAAGAACCATTACTGGAAAAAGATTCGGAAAACTGGAAACGAGTCGTCGTATTCCCTTTTTCCTTTATTTTACATCAACAGCTCTCTAGTGCATATTTGCACGTCCGTGATTACACCGAACATCTTCTTGTTTTGTTTTACCAACAATGGAAATTATTTCCGTGTAAGCTGAACAACTAAAATCAAGCTTATATCATCTGACGAACATGCAAAGCTTTCAACAACTATTGAGCGAGGTATGACAGGCATCCGGGCGGTCCGGAGGCCGAAGCGGTAGCGCTGCCGGTAATCGTAGGACAGGAACTTTGTGTCTAAGGTTTATAAAATTTTATACAAACATTATCATAGGCTGTTTGCTATAAACCAGATGACAGCATTTAATTTATTTTTTTCAGAATAAAACGATAATACTTACTAGTGATATATTCATTTTGATCGAGCACAGCACACCGGCCAACAATTGCCACAGCTGAAGTAGTTTCTTGAATAGTTGAAAGCAGTACTTCTTGTCGATAAAATAACCTACTAATAGTACCAGGAACTTCGGGCGGAGTTAAAAGCCACGGACCTCGGAACAAAACTTTTCCACTAAAATGGTGTTAGGAAAAACCGAAATTATTACAACATTGAATATACATAAAGATAAAATAAAAAGTATTTGTACTTACTCTTTCGTTTCCCAAATGGATGTAATTTGTGAAATCGATTGCTTGCCAGATTCTGTAGCTACGTAGACGTAATCGCCTGTTTTTACTACACCACCACAAACAGTGTTGTACTGCTCATAGTACACATTACCATCTTCTACTCCGTTCATATAAATAACCACGTTAGGCTTCTCTTTTTCTAGCATTGCCTCCTGCAGCTGTAATTCCGAAAGTTCTTCCTTGTGCTTTTCTACCCGCTCTTTAAAAACAGACATAACACGCTTCACTTCGAGCGTAGCTTCTCGAGGAATTAATTTTACCGGATCATTGGCGCGTATTAGATTCCACGTTTTGAGCTTCTTAAATGATCTTGCTTTAGAACTGTACCGCGATTCGCACACAAACACATCTTTGCTGGCGAAATTTTCAGGCATTAGTTTCACATAATCTCGAACGTGCATTACAAAGCATTTGTTTAACGCTTTGGATAAAGGGATTTGGACATGTTGATCGCTTTTAAATAATTCCTGTTCCATGAACTTCCTTGTCTGCACGTGGAACGTTTCATGAGGCCGGAGAAGTATTAGGCCGTTCATCATTTTAATGTTATCGGCAGTTGTCCATAGACGCTCAATGTACATAATGCCAGGAACTGGAAAGTATATAATCATAAATTAGAATGTATAGATAGTGCAAGTAAACAAAAGTTTGCACAATTGCTGTATAGAGGAAAAAGATACATACTTTTGTTTTCGGGTAAATCGATATATACAAAGTCTCCGGGTGAAAACACTTTTTGATCAATCGTCATACTTTCGCCTTGAGATGCTTGCTGATAGGTCAATAAAAGAGGATAATTATGTACGTATTGAATAATGAAATTAAACGTATCGATCCTACTTACCACTGCATCATTGTCTGTGTCAGCTTCCTCTTCCTGCAACAATTTGGATTGCCGTAGAGATTCTACCGCTGCGCTTAAGTGCATTGTGTTGTAGCTCAGTGCGGGCGATTCAAGCACATTACCATTCTGACACAATTCGTCACGTTTTTTTATGAAAAATGATTGCAATTCAATTGAGTCTTCAAACACTTGTGAATCGGTACGGCTGAGTCGACGGGCACGTTCAAGGCAGCTAAAAATATCTTCTTGAAATGTGTCCAAACGCTTGTATAAACCCTTGTCTAGGCGACGTTTGATGAGATCCAAGGAAATCGCTCTCACTCTGAGATGGAAATGATTTAATAAGTTTACTCTTATTTGAAACGGTTTTTTTAGCTCTTCCTTACCTATTGCCGTCACATTCATCGTACTCGGCTAATTCTGCCAACGAATCCGAATAGCATCGACCTTCTTCATCTTGATAGTTGTAAAATGTAGTAAAGAGTGACAACAAAAGCTCCTGTACCGCTTGCTGAACATTCGGTACAGTTTCTTCACTTCGCAAAGCTTGTTTTGTCTGTATGAGCAATTGTTGCAGACATAGAGCATCCTTGTAAATTTGAGAATCAGGTTCATTGTACTTGCAAGCGTTTTCAAACATTAGCATAAAATCTGCAGCCATATCATCGACGCTTTCATAAACCTGCTGTCGTAACTTTTTTTCGATTTTTTCAATATCGATCGGATCTTTGATGATATCATAATAGTCCGGATATTCCTAAAAAGGCAAGAAAATTATTATTGACAACCAAGTGCAAGGGGCAAATATGTCAAGCAGCAAAAGCTAGTCTTACGCTTTTTGAAGGTAATTTCATAAATATGTACGATAATTGCCGATTTTGTTTTGGTTCTCTGTATTCCCTTATCGTGTCGTACATTTGCTTTAGTTTTACTTCAAGTGGAGTGGTGTTACTTTTGCGGACTGGTTTGGCACTGTCAAACGGGAATAGTACTGTTAAGTTGCAAAAGAACGTTTTTTAGCTACTTACATTTTGCCTGTAAGGTTGAGTTTTTTGCTTATGCCGGAGAATTCCTTTAATTTTTCATTTAATGCCTTTTCCAAGATGTTGGCGTCTTCGTAGATCATCGATCCTTCTTCGTTATACTTACGACAGTTTGAAAACATCAACCGATAATCGCCCACAATATCATCGATTGTGTTATAACGGTCGGCTTTTATGTTGTTTTCTATTGTCGCCATGTCAATCGGATGCTGAATAACTTGATAGTAATCCGGATACAACTTTTTCGAAGGCTTTTCCATGAACAGGGCCATAGGTTGATGATCATCATACGTAAAACCGACAAGGAATTCATGTAGCGATAACAGCTTCTTTTTTAACGAAGTTGCCGGCAATACGCGGTTGGATTTTGAAACGACTACATTACTTATGGAGCTGTGGTGTAAAGGAGAACCAATACTTTTGCTGTCCCTGGCTGCGCGAGCCTTTTTTCGTGATGATGTGTGGGTTGACGAATCCGTATCTTCTTCATCCACTTCTTCATCGCTTTCTTCTAAATCTCCGGAATCGATCAACTTTTGGTTGAGAATTTTCTGCATTTTCAGTGCATCCTGAAACACGTAGAGCAGAACATTATAGACAAAGTACAGTTAATAGTTAAACTTTACGATGCAGTTTTATTTTGCAGCACAACTTACCTTGTGAGTTTTTGTGTTTGGAGCGTTTGCTTTTTTCGCATTATCCAGCATCAAATATAAGTCGGCGGTCATATCGGTGATATGAGTATAGATTCCTTTTTTCAGCTTGTTTCTTATTTGAGCCATGGAAATCGGCTTCTTGATCAGGTTGTAGTATTCGGGATGAAATCGTTTATTCGGCAGTTTCCACAGAGATTCACCCAAAGGCGCACCTAAGGCATTGGGATCTATGTGAATTCATTCGACAAATGGTATATGTAAAGGAACGAACACAAACAAAAGGGCAAATCCAAGATGCAATGATTCAAAACATGAAATAAAATAAATACACGTACAGCAAAAAAAAAGAAATGGGGTTACAATCTTATAAAAATTGAAGCTTTAACAATAGTTTTCATCCCGGAGATTTCAACAACAATAATTGGAGTTTAGTGGTACTTCGACTTACCATTAGTATTAGCAGTGTTGTACAGTTGGTCAAACAGTTGCCAAAGCGGACCATCACCTTCGGTTTCCATGGAATCGTCAAAATCATCGTCGGAGCTTTCTATTTCTTCCTTCAACGCTGCCACCATCGCACTAGACGCAAGCCTAGGACGTTTGGTGAGTGGTTTTCTATACCGTCCTGATTCTATTTCCGCTTTGCGTGCCATAAATATTTTCTTCAGCATTTTTGCATCCTTGTAAATTTGCGATCCGGGCTCATTGAAGGTGCATGCGTTTTTCGTCATTTGCAACAAATCCTTTTCCATTTCATTGAGGTTTGAGTAGGCACTGGTTTGAATTTTTGTAGCAATCAGTTTCAAATCTATCGGGTGATCGATAATGTCATAGTAACCAGGATAGAGTTTTTTCGATGGTAACAGCTGAAACATGTGATGCAAGTCATGGTTATCCAAAGGATCCGCTGCCGTCATGACGATTGCAAATAGTTCCTCGTACGGGTCGAAATCTGAACCTTCGTCGAATTCATCTTCTTCGATTGTGAGCGATTTTCGTGGACGTGTGATTTTTCTGGGCTTCATTTCCAAGCATCCTTCTTCTATTTGATTTTCTAAAACACGTTTTTTGTTAGTATTAAACACATCCAACAGCTTGCAAGCGTCTTGATATTCGGTAGAATCGGGCTTATAAAAGGCTTTTGCATTGTTTACAATCAGTTCAATATCGGCGGTTAAATCTTCCACATCCTCATATGAATCTGTCTTCAGTTTCTGTTGAACTTTCAATAAATCAATCGGATTCATTACTACTTCATAGTACGATGGTTCTTGGCGACGCTTGGGTGCTCGAATAAATGTGTCACAAAGTGTAGTGCCATCCTCTTTTTTGAATGTTCTAATTGAATCGTAAATATGTTGACATAATTCCATCTGCAAAACAAGCAAAAACCATCTCTGTAAGCTTCTCAAAAATCCTTTTTTTTTAGAATGTCTAAGGAAATGTAATTTAAATGTACTCTAGCAATGACCACATTACGGCAGTACATCACTAACCGGATCAAGCCTCTTCTTTTTCCTTGTTGTTGCTGGCACGGGGCTTTGTTCGGGGGAAGCATCCTCTTCGCTGTTTTCGTCATCTTGGAATGAGCTCGTCCGACGTCTTTTGCTCATTTTGTTACTGCAATGTTGCAATTATGGACAGACACGTTAATTAAAATGGTAGAATTTTATCAACAACTATTCCGTTTGACGTAGCAATCGTGCCGAATAGAGATCCGTCAAGATTTCTGAACTACATTTTCATGCTTATCTATTGCAATCAGATCAAATATGTATTTCTAAACAAGACTCACCAACCTTGACACCGAACTATCGCAAAGGCAAGCGTCTTAACAACTTATAATAGTTATTACAAAGCAGTATTTTATTCTACGTAAACACGTATTATTCTATTTTTTTAAATGACGCCGTCGCGTTATGGGATGCTCAAGCAATTTTAATCCGCCGCCTATAGCAAAACTAAAACTAAGAGTGTGTGCGTATTTCCGTGTCGGGAACATTGGAGTTTGAGTGAGTGTGCGTGTTGGATTCGAAAGGAAAGAAAGAGAGGGAGAGAAAGACAAGAGGAAAGAGAGTTTGAACCTTTTCTTTTTTACACACGGTACACTTGAACGCCACTGAACACCAAGAAACTTACACTTGAAATATTTCAATCCAGTGAAAAAACTTAATGAAATGAAATTTAATATTAAACGAATTTCAATTTTTCCAATTTTCTTATAAGCGATTCATTCCGGTGTTCGTTTAAAAAGTAAAATTGTCCTTCACAATCTCATATTCTAATTGACAAAAAGTTGTTAGAACATGAGTTATGGTAAATTTGATTCAGAACGCCAGATATGGCAGGGCAAGACTAACTGAGCTCAAATACCAAACCTGGGTCGAATACCAAACACGTGGCGTGGCGCGTGATCCCAGAAGGGCGCGTCACCCCCCCCCCCCCCCCCCCCCCTTGAGAGCGAAGGATGCGTGAACTATACATACCTAATCAAGCTAAAGTCAGCGAAAAACTAATCATCGATGCATTAGTTTGGATACTTTGCAACTGCATTTTGCAGTGTTTAAATGTTTAATAAAGATTCTCATTTCTATTACAATACTTCCGTCATTCTAACATTTTCTAAGCTAGGAAGTTAGTAGCAATGTTTACAATTCATACCAATTATCATTTCACGATCTTCAAATAAGATTTATGTATGATAATGGAAGGACAATGGAGGAGCCGCTACAACGACGAGCTCTACGAGCTGTACGATGATCTCACTATCGTACAGCGCATTAGACTCGCCAGGCTCCGGTGGGCTGGTCACGTCATGAGAATGACACCGGACGACCCAGCCCGTAAAGTCCTTTTAGGCCGTCCACACGGACAGAGGAGGCGTGGTAGGAGATTGAGAATGAGAAATTGAGATGGAGTGATGGCGTTGATGCGTCCGCCAGAACGGCCGGGATAACGGATTGGCAGACGACGGCGCTGAACCCTGAGCGGTATCGAGGATTGTTGAAGCAGGCCAAGACCGCAAAGCGGTTGTAGCGCCTGATAAGTAAGTAAGTAATGATAATGTTTCGTAATTTGATTAAATTTATGTACAAAGTTCTTTATGCATTTTTTGCTTTTTGATAGAGAAAATCTCATCATTATGTCAAATACAATGATGTTTCAAATATCTTGATGTTGTACTGCACAAATAACAAGTATATTTAAAAAAAATAAAATAACGTATCGTTTACACTTATCGTTTACAAACAAAAAAAAAACAAAAATGGGTAGAATTTTTATAAGGGAACAGATTACAAAAATGGGTTTTTGATAAGTTGTTGTTTGCATTTTTATTAAATCGATCGGTTATACAAACAGACACACTCACATACACATAACTTAAATAGTTTTCTTATCCCGTTTTAAACGCTTAAGATTTCTAACAATATAATGTTTAAAATATTAGAGACTACAAAGATACAACTCTACTATTGCCTAAAGATATTCTGCAGGATATGATGATTTCGCAGGATTTGATATGGTCTTAAATAGATGTTATTACTGCATATACATGATCCTAATGCTAATTTTTTATCCTTGTCGAAACGCAGTTCACATAAGGCTATAAAAATGCAATACACTAACAATACTTTTTCAGAGTTATTATAGAATTGTTGGAATGATAGTGACGATACAAAATATCCAAAGAAGTGTGTAGACTAAAAATATTGATTTGGTAAATAAAAAAATGCATACTCCCATAGCTGTGAAAACTTTGTTATTTTTCTTAAATGGGCAAAACACGTTGAATATTATTTTCTGTTGCAAGAACATTGTAATTCAATTACATGTATGGTCAAACGATCATGACTGAGTAAACTATGTTGGACGTTGTAGTTATTTACTGTTTCTTCCTTTTATATCATTTTGTTTACTGTTCGTTTTAATAGATCCAAACACTTCGCACCATAAATAATGCCTTTGTACGGGTTTTATCAAATATCTTCTAAAACGTTTCAAAATCTTATTGTACTGTGTTTATTGTGCAAGTATCACAACAATCTGGTTAGTGTTTGAATTATATTAAATCATGTTACCAAACAATTAGACATTATTATTACATTATATCAGTTTGTAAATGCATTGTTTGACTTAGGACATGCTGTTCAACTTGATCTCGTGCATTTATGAGAAACATAAAACTAAAAATAAATAATTAGTGTTTGAGTTTGCTAAAGCTTCTGTTATTATGTACATTTCGTTAGCACAAAAAATGTGTTGTACCACATGTAACGCCAATTTGTAAAAACAAATCATAACAGCATTGAAACAAACAAACGTGTAGGTTTTCAGCTTCTTCTTTGACTCTAAACCTCGAGAGTCCTTGCCCTGGCATAGTTAATCGTACGGGGAAGCGGTTGGGACGGGATTCGATAACCGATTCTCTCTTATGAACATCGACGAAGAAACCACCTATACTACTGGTCCACCTCCGGAATACATAACATACACATTTTGTTTGTCAGTTTAGTGATAAATGTATGTGTTGTGTCGGATTAAATAATAATTCACACTCTTAGTTGTTAAGAAAGATATTTAATTTTCCCATTTCCACCTTATTGCTTGATTAGGAAAATTTGCTGATTATGTTTGGACGGCGAGTTATTTGATATTTCATTAATTCCATGGTTTTGATATGGATAGGTTTATACCAATTGCGAATTGGATTTATTGAAGCGTTTATCCTTCCAGTTGCAGTATTCTTTATTCTACCAATAACTTATTGTCCAACCTAGCAAGCAGATTGCATCTGCATTCCATGGTATTGTTTTAACATAAAACTTATAACAATAAGATGTATTGCACATTCATCTACACTGAAACAGGCAGCGGTGTTTTCGATACCTCATCAATCGAGAGTGCAGTAGATAATTCACCATTAAAAGCGTGATCCAGTGCGGCTGGTGCAGCAGAACTGTCCATGCGATCTACAAAATAACCTTCCTTATAGGACATCTTGGTAAGGCTAGATGGACTTTCCTCGGGAACATTAGCGATATGTACTGTTTCCTCGTAGTTAGGGTTGGATATGGAAATGATTCCATACCTGCCACCATCACCGTCCTTTAGGTTGCGGTAAATTCCACGGCGCGATTTGTGAGTTTTTGGTGCTGAATATAGCTTCAAAACTTTACAGTTGCAAGAGACTAGTAATGCTACCACGAGACCCTGCAATTTGTTGATCAGTTTTATCATTGTCGTATTATAATATTGTTAAGCTAACACATATTGCTACATAACATATAACGTGAGCAATGTACCTCTTATAATTTCTGTTTCGTGATAATTATGTGAGCCCAATAACTCACCTGTATTCCCTGAGCAATGCTGTACACCGACCATAGCTCCATTACATTCCAAATTGATGCAATAGCACCAAGAGCTACCACGGATGACAAAACGATTAAAATCTGGAACATGGTTGACAAGAAAACATATACATTAAATTGGGCCCCATTAGTTTACTATGGTAACAATGAAATGAAAGTCCGACTGGATACCTTGAAAAATAATCCTATTTGTAAACCACGTTTTTTGACTAATTTATTTTTTGCACGCGAGTCAACTTGCAGTGCTGCTGCAATTTTGATAACTTCTTCGCCCTGGCAGGCAAGGTAAAATCCGGAAAAGAGTAGTACAATCGCCGGCACCAGAAATCCCCAAATGTAAGCCGATCCCTCCATTAACCTAGTAGATGGAGAAAATAAATTGTAGAGAACTGATATTTGTTTTTATTTAAAGAATGCAACATACCAGCAATGATTATCACCATTCAATTCTTGTACTATTTGTGCAATAACTTGTACGTGTGTGTAACCGTTAGTTTTCAACTCTCGCTCCTTATATTTGAAGGCAGCTGCAACACCGAGCATGATCAGTGGATATCCCCAAGAAATGATACTGTGAATGATGCGATGACACCAATAAACGATTAAAAGGCTATCCAAACAATACTTCGTATTCTTGTAAAAAAAATGTTAACCGCGTATTTACCTATAGCTAATTAATGTTTTGCCCATGGTTGCTTCACGGTGCGAAGAAAGATTCGTGTTTGAGCGAAATAATACAAGAGCATGATGACAGCAGCAACACAGCCAACAGAGAGATGCCAGCTTCATGAACAGTAGGGCCAGTGACAGTGATAAACAGAGCTCAGAGTCCTGAAGATGAATTGATGTGGCGAATTATTTGTAGGACACGTAAACCACAATCTCTTACTGTAATATTTTTAAATTCACAGACTGCAGAGGAGCTGTAACCTACCTGCACTCCTCCTACACCAATAACAAAGATTAATTGGCTCATGAAGAGTGATGCTAGAAGACTTAAAAGTGTTGTTCCTGCCAATGATTTTAAATCTGAAAATAAGCTAGATAAATTGAAATTTTAAAAAATTTAGCCTGGTTGTCAACTTTTAATGATATTGAGCATAACTATGATATATTAATTACAAATATTGCCGTGATATGTATAGTGTTATCAATTTTTGATCTCATTATTTTTTAATATAAATGTTAAAATCTTTAGAGTACCTAGGGAACTTAAGAGAAGATGTAGAATAATATGATAATTACAATATTGAAAAGGAGGAAACATTCAATCGATACACGATGCGTTAAAGTAAAATTAATCACTCAGTTGCGGTTATTTATATGACAAATGTGGATGGCATAATCATCGAGCAGAGTTTGATACTGTAGCTCTCATCAATTTCATTGTATAATTCTCCAATGAATATATTGACAAAAGAGTGCAAGGAGCTGTAAAGCGACCATGCATTATTGAAAAAATGTTTTGTTTTTCATACTCGAAAATTACTAGATTCGACAATCGCTAAAAGATAGCATAAGATAATTCTTTGCTAGCAAACTCTTTTTGGCAAACTTTCTAACATGAAATATATCTGAATACATGATATCTGATGATTTCGAAAAAGTAGTAAATAAAACAACACTTACCTGTACGTGATAAATGCAAATGCCAACCCGACTAAGCTTACAGAGCTTCCCAAAACTACTCCCAGAGCAATTAGACCTCCCTGTGAGCCCCATGCAGTGTTTAACGATCCATATGATATGTTTGCTGAGGGTGGAAATCCGTGGATGTGCCCAGTGTACAGGGTTTCCATTTTCTACAACAATAAAAATCAAAGAAAAACTGTATAATCCCTACAGTAATAACGCTTTTGAACATATTCAACTAATAAAAGTTTGCATTGCTTTTATGTTGCTATTTCAGCTATTTTGTATTCTATATTTTGATGTGTTTTCAATTTAACAAACATAATTTTGAAAATGTTCTTTTAAACTATTTGATCAAATGTATTTATTTAAAAGCTAAGTATGACGGCCTGCGCCGTATTATCATATTTGATCAAATATATCCGAACATTTTTTTACTGACGATTGTCGAAAGTATATCGATACAAACTAGTTCGGCATATTATTTAGTATGTTTTTATAATAATTGTTGTTATTTCGTATAAAAAAGAAAATTATTAATTGTGAGTAATTGATTGCTTCTTATGAGATTTTGTGATTACTAGTTCGGAAGTTACGTTACGCATCGTTCATTATAGTAAATGGTTTGTTAAAAGGAAGCGTAAAGGTAAAATCATGAACTTTTATCACATTCGTTCTTGTGGCTTATTATAAGAATGTGGTTGCTCTATAAGCAACACTGAAACAACACAAAGCCATGAACAAAAACTGTTTTTTTTTTTTTGTTGTAACAAAACAAATTATATCATCTATGCAGGGAAGTCCTGTGGTACATTCCGTCCCGATGTTATTTCGTTTGAGCTCCATAGATGAGATAGGTTTTCCTGCTATAAGAATTTGAAGTCATAAGAAACGCCAGTACAGAAGACAGTATCATTTCGAAGCATGTTTGCTGTTAAGCAGCGTGTTAAGCGTTCCAAAAAAAATGTTTGTTTTTGATTATAACTAACCGAAGTAAACTGAAGGAAGTGTTAGTTCGTTGTTTTTTATTGACACAATAAATTGCTGTAATAGATTCGTTAGCGTTGCGACAACGCTACATGGTTTGTCAAGTGATTCAGTGTATTCTTTTGATAATTTAATTAAATGAGGTTGATTGATTGATTATGTTTGTTCATTATTGCTTACATTGTCAATCATGCGATGGGTGAAATGCTCAATGTAATATTCCTTTTGATTAAACAAAGTATAGACTTATTTTGATAAAACTGACGACATGTTTCTTCTTTCCTTTGTAATTGGAAGAATTTGTTCCTCTCTGTTGCTTCGACTTGTAAATAGTAAAATTCTCCTTGACCATTAATTAGTTTTTCTTAGCAATCCGGCTAGGCCGTCTGTTTTGAATCATAAAAATCTTTAAATTAACAACTGAGCTTTACAATTTACGAAATTTCATTTTATTTAAGTCAACATTTTATTATCATGATCGAAAATTCCATGAATGGAACAATTTACAAAGTCTTTTGCAGTTTTATCTTACTACTATGAAACTTATGCGTGCGCTTACTGAGGGCTTGTTTGAAAAACCTTGTTTTGCAGCAAAGAGAGACTTTGACGTAACTAGTGCAATAATTTATTCAAAGTCGAATTAAAACAAATAAAAAATTAAATTCCCTTTACTTCTTTCTTCTCCGTACCACTCACTTCCATGGATACACAATGTACATGTACATATCTCTCTAAATAAAGTTATGTTGCTAAATACAATAATAAAAGGCCGAGCACATCCGGCATAAAGTGCTCTTTCACGTTTTGGAGAAGGAAATGTCTCCAAACCGATGTGAATTGCAGTATTTTTTATAATCTAGTTTTTAAGCAATACGGCCGGACGGTCCTTTATGTTTAAAAAAATAACAATACTAGAAGAAAAAATGATCGAAATTACTTATCACATTGTTTCGCTAAGTTTTCACAAAAAGTACTGTATAACAGGTACTTTTTTAATTTGTTGTCTATGCTTTGTAGAAAACACTGCCAAGTTCCAAGCCTTTTCGCCATGATAAACATCAACACACATACACACGAAATGGCACTAATCAATACGGATTCTTTGAGACTTTTCATTGTTTGCTTATTCCTTTGGTTTTCTGACGATGTTTATTTGCGAATTAAAAAGAACTATACTTCACAGACAATGGTTCGTACCATAGCGAAGGAAGCAAATGTATTGTTATAAAACATGAATGAATTGCTGCAGAACCACTTTTCGTACCAATTTCCATTCATTTACTTACACATACACGCACACACACTCACAATTGCTCATACACAATGTATTTAGCACTGAACTGTTTTTGATAGAGATAATTGTTTTACAATCATTTGCCATTCGTACCTAAACGATTTCTAATCGTCTGATTATTAGCTCACAAAATCCCCATAGTTACCTTTTCGATCACTGCGCGTCAAGTGCGGAATGTTAATGTCAGCAAGGCACTAACTATGGAGAATAAAGATTTTATGTGACAGCAAGCATGATTCAATATTTCGTTGTGCGTATTTACTGGTACAATGCGCATGTGCTTCCAAACCATAATCGTACAATGCTCACGTTCTTGCGAAACATGTGATATATGCGGTACAATATACGTTCACGATTTTAGAAAAAGTATGAAATGGTATTAAAATTATTATTCCGATCACCTAGCTAAGATGTGAGAATTTTTAATAAAAGTTCACTGAAGGGAAAGTTTGCATTCCTTCATTAACTCGAAAAGAAACGAGAAAAGTCGTTTTCGCAAAAATAGTAAATAAACATTTGTTTGTTTTTGTTTTGTGTTATTTTCAGTCGATTGATTTATCTATAATAAAACGTAAGCACCATTTCACCATACTTCTTCATTAACTGTACATAACGTATTTGAAATGCTTCCATTTGGCACCCAACATGCATATCCTCCAACTAGAGAGAATACAGTACCGTTGACTTAGACTAGGAAACATGAAATCAACACACAATATGTCCCTAGAAGTGATGACCGGAGCGATGCCTATGCTGAAATGAAATGTTGTCGTTCCGCCTCCTAGTTCATTCTTCAGCATCGTAGAAATTTTAAAAGCGCTTCTTAAAAAAAATGTGCATCCTGGCGCTCCACATGAATTAAACTATGCTACCCTTCCTGAGACCTACAGGTAACAACAGATTCCTCGTTGTGCAAGGAAATTAAGATCATACCAAATGATCTTCGCCCGATGGTTGTTTCGGGCATTTTCAGCGATAAGTATGGCCATTTAGAATAAGCTAGTGTTACACTAATGGGTCATCCTCTAAGAAAGGCACCGACTTCGGTGTTTTAGCGAGTGCTCCGAGGCATTTTTCATATTTTTCATACATCTATGCACTATCGATGACAGCAGCGAGATCTTCGGATTAGAAGATCCCCAAGAGCTGTAAGCAATCGGAATATCCTTACCATCAAAATCATTGAATTACTTGGCTCAATGTTTGACAACGCATTCATGATTTCGCTAATTTGGGTCCCCTCCCATTGTAGAATTCTCGGCAATGAGAAAGCAGACTCACTGGCCGAAACAGGTTTCCAACAACGCGCATTTTAAGACCGTCCAATCGCAGCCCAAGAGTTCCTTCGTGTTCCACAACAACTTTTCCTGCCTCCCTAGAAGAGCATGCGGGAGACGGACGAACTCAGACTCTCTACGCAAGTGTCCCTGCTGACTTGGTTCGGTGGTCTCTCTAGACCGGGCATTCATACGCATGATGTCACGAATTATGTGACTCATCTAGAACTTATAACTCTGGCTCAAACGAAGGTGTGTGGCTGCAGTGACGTATTTTTTCGATGTGGATTAGCTTCTGTGGTCGTGTGTGGAGTTTGAAACCACAAGATCCTACTTGTTGGCGAACAAAGACCTCGTCTACGTGAGTCTCATCTACCGTTTCGCCACTGAAAACGGTTTTATCCTTTGATTCCGCATCCCGATAGTCTTGATGGGGCGAGCTCGACCTCGCAGGCATTGGGTACGAAGGTGGTCGGCGAGAGCAGCCTCGTGATAAGCAGGAGACCCTGCTGTTACGGGATGGAGCTTTCGGAGGATGGACACTTTCGGAATTCGGTGCTGGCCTGGTCGAGCATGGGCTATCACTACTGGACAGCTTGAGGAGCACTGTACCCAGGCAAATGTTTGTGCTGTTCAACTTGTTTTTTTTTTGTTGTTGCTTGTTTTCTTGCAGATGCAGGAAGGAGCGAGGTCAAATTTCAATTCTTGCACACCCGAACTCAAAAACCACGACGTTAATAAAAATAGCAATAGAACCGGAACCAGACAACGAACATGCCCAAAACAACTGCAACACAACATCCACCATAGAACTGGATAATCACTCCGCAATCAAACTTCTACAACCGAGTATGCCTGGGCAATCGAGGCAAATAACAGGGAGGAAATGACTTGTAGTTTTTTTTTTTTGTATTTTTTGTGAATTTTTTATCGTCAGCAAGGTGTTTACAATACGGCGTCAAACCGTCATAATCAAAAAAAAAATAAATAAAAAAAAATAAGAAAATACAACATGTTGATTATTCAAATAGCTGTCTTTATGGAGTTAAACCTGTGCTCTTTTTCTAACATCCGTATTCCAAACAAACGCCCAACATATTTTAAGCAATCTATTTGGAATGAACTTTATCTATCATTATAATTAATGCAATAGTGATTAATAAAAATACTGTCATTCAGTTTCAACTGTGTTCTTTTTCTAACATAGAGTCCAATATACATGAGGATCGCCAAAACCCAGATAGTGGTTCTGATGTGTGTAACATCAAACGATTTTTTTTTAAATAGATGTGATGGGAATAATTCTTAAACGGTATAACTGTACACGAAAAGCAGGGGACTCTATTGTAAAGGATAATTGTTTCTGGAAATAGCCTCCCTCGGACGTTTGTAATAAACGTATCGTTAGTCAACAGCGTTAAGAAGTCCTTTAATTACTATGATACCTTCCTTTATTTACAATATACAACTGCGTATAATACTATAATGTCAATAACACATTTTAGAGTAATTTATTACTAATTTCACTCGATTCTCATACAGCCGCGTTATTATTACGATGGGTGTAAATGCCAAATAAGACAGGGTATTTAGATACTAAAAGTGTTTGTGAAAAAAAACAACCAATTGAAAAATAGACTCAAAGTTCGTTTCGTGATTGATGAATTTGGTTCACATCGGACAAAATTGTTGTATGGTGCGCTTTAAGTTCCCGCCAAAAAGTAGCCCGTTCTTCAAAGAGCCCTGATTCTAATGCTAAAATTGGTTCCTTCGAGGAATCAATGCTACCAATTCGTAGATACTGCAAAGGAAATTGGTCGATCGAAGGCCAGTGGGGAATAGTACGATCTGTTTCACGGGCTGGAGTTGGATTACCGGTGCGAGCAAAGTTAACCCATAACTGTATTATAAGGCGTCGTATCTCCAGCTCTTCATCAGAAGGAACGGACGTATGGAAATTTGGGATCTCCTTCGCGATGGGAAAAATGTATTGAAGCTCCTCAGCGTGGCACACACCTAACAGTGAACAAAAAAAAAATCAATAAAAAAGCGTTGAAACTAAAAGGGAAAGAAAAACACTTACCGTAATATTTTTCTCTCCCTCCTTTGAATATCTCGGTGAAACTGGCGGACGCTTTTTGTGCAAAAAGATACACATATGTTGGTCCGGATTTTATAGAAGTTGATGAACGTCGATCATGGCCGAGTAAACGTATTTGCAAATATTCATCCATTCCCGCTAAAAACCAAGCATCCGAGTACAGCTATGGGAAGAAGTAATTAGGAAAATATGGTACGATAAGTGCGTGTATTGAATGCTTACATTTGTCAGATTTTTCTCAGTTGCTTCGACCAGCTTCTGATTATTAAAGTAGAAGCTGTTAATGTGCTGCGTAATTTGGCGCTGCCTGGCAGGCTCATGGTGATCGTAGTACAAAGAAATAGGTAACGCACGGTCCCAATTGTCATTTAAACTCTGTCGAAGTTCCGGTAAGTTTATCAATGCTGTAACAAAGATGGATTATTAGAACTGCACGTGAAATGTTTAATTACAAAAAGGTCTTCCAAAAAAGGATAACTCACAAGCACTTTTCAAAGCTCCCTCATCCAATGTTAATCCAGTCATCCACGGAAGACCGATAGCATGTGGTTCATATTCTTCTCTTGGATGTTTTGTGATGAATGCTCCCGGAGCGTCTTGTTCCACAACGGGTGGGAATGGGATCATAGGATCGGTATCCCAAAGCTGAAAAGTAATATTTGTATAGTTTTTGGTCAGGAAAATAATACCGGTAAAACATCATTTTCAAGGCAAAAAAATATTTACAAAAAAATCGTAGAATTTTCTAGTTATTTCTTCTGCAGGCACATGCCGAAGACAGTTTAACATTTCTGCAAATCGTCCATCGATGCCCTGCGGGCATTGTAGCATTTGTCCCAATTGCACAGAACGTGCTTGTGCTACTCCTGGATGTGCCGGTTGAGCCCAGGCATTTAGGTTGACTCCGGATTGTGAAATAACTCGGTGAAACAGTCCTTTAGACAAGGGTGACATCATATGGTATGTTCCACTTGCACCACCAGCACTTTCTCCAAACACGGTAACTGAGCGAGGGTCACCACCGAAAGATGCAATGTTTTCATGAATCCAACGGAGCACTAAATTTTGATCCTTTAGTCCATTATTTCCCGGACAGTCAGCTGTTTCTGTGCTGAGAAATCCAAGGGGTCCAAGACGAAAGTTTGCTCCGATATAGATAATGTCATGCTCAAGCAAGTAATCCGGCCCATAAAACGAACGTGTTCCTGAGCCACATTGCCAACCACCACCGTGGAAGAATACCATTACAGGTAATGATTTCGTTCCATTTGAATCGGCCAACTGCATTCGTGGACGTTCCGGCACGTATACATTAAGCTGCAGGCAGTCTTCGATACCGGAAATGGCTTCATCCCGCCGGTATGGATCACGCTGAGTACATAGTGGGGCATCGGTAGTTGCAAAACGAACACCCACCCACCCTCCAAATGGTTTTGGAGCCTAAAACAGGAAATGGAAAGTATTAATCAATATTTGTATTAAATAAAGGAAATCGTCTTGAAAAAACAAGAAACATTGACAAGTATAAAATATATTAAGGGAGAAGCGCTACTCCTGTTTGACAAATTCTATCCTGCAAAGTTAATAAGGGACTAGCATATACTACGCCCATTTGTGATAAAATTTCAACTAGACGGATCCACTAGCTTATTTATTTATTTTTTAATTTATTTATATTTTTAGTATTACGACTTTACGCCGTATTGTCAACACCGCATGTGTGGACGATTACAAATTCACAAAAATTAACAAGGCATTTCCTCCCTTTTATTAGCCTTATCCCGGGCATGCTCGGTTGTGGGTGTGAGGTTATTAAAAGGTTATTAAATTAATATCCAGGTGGTTGTTGTTTTGTAGTTGGGGATCCACTCGCTTATTAAGTGATTTTATTTTTTCTTTCTAGCAATTTATTATAGTAATTTTTCATAAGATTTAAAGCATATGCAGTAAATTTGTTTTTGTAAGCAATACGACTAGGCGGTCCATGGCTGATAGCAAAGTTTGTACAAACTACAAACAAAAACAAACAAACAAAAACAAAACCAAAAAAAAACAAACTGCATAAAAAAAATATTAAATTAATGTCTCTTCTTCGTTTTTCCTTGGAACTACAACCTCGAGAGGGCTCTGCCTGCCATTTCTGGCCTTTTACGCTTGGTGAAGTAGTCAGTTCTGCGTACGGGATGGGTAAATTAATTATTATTATTATTTATTTATTATGACGGCTTGAAGTCGTATTGTCAGCACCGCATGTGCTGACGAAATACAAATGCCAAAAAAAAAATCACAAAAAAATTACCAAGGCATTTCCTCCCTGATATTTCGCCTTATCCCGGGCGTGCTCGGTTGATGGGTAAATTAATGTTTAAGGCAAAAAAATGTACAGTAGATTAGGAAAGTCACCAAAGAAAAAATATAGGAATAGCAGGAAGAGAGAGAGCCAGGAGGTGGTACGGTAGTAGAGAGAGATAAAGAGAAAAGGGAAAACAAGAAAGAGAGAAAAGGGAAAAAGGGAGAAAGGGTGGGGGAGATAGGTTGTTGGAAAATAGTAGGAAAGATGAAAAGGTATAAGAGCCAAAAAGCAAGTAAAAGTCCAAAACTAAAAGAGCTTTGTTACATAGGCCGAGAGAAGTGAAAATATGAAAAATATAGCAACAACGAGAAATCTATGATCTTTGAACTTCATTAAAACATTGAACAACTCGTAACACAAATACTGGGCGCCTCCATATTTACATCAATGGAGACAAAATTTAATTGATGCTGTTTTGTTTTTTTTAAATAAAGCTTCGCGATAAGCCAGCGGTGCCAAGGTTTAGCACTTGATAGAATGCAATAGCTTTGTATGTAGGTATTTTCCTCATCAGCCCACTCATTAATGACGTCGGTGTAATTAAGATCAATTTGTTATAGAGCAATTTGGTCGGCTATGGTATCGTGGCTCAACGTTCAGTCTGATATACCAACGGTTGCACAAGTTCAATTACTTTCTCCATGGAAATGTAACTTGGTATGTTCGTATCAAATGATGTGCTTCTTATCACTATTATAAAATAATTACCTTAAACCGTAGCTCATTGGTGGGAGGTTTGGCATACGGTATTCCAAGAAAAGCGAGAATGCCTTGACCACTGTACGTGTTTAAATATCTACCAATTAGAGTCCCACCATGAGGCAGAGTAACTTTTAATTTTTCTGAAGTACGCGCTGTTATAACGGTAGAACTCAAAAGCATGAAGAATACAATCATATAGATGTTCATCTTCGTCCGATTTTGTAATTTTAATACGGATCTCACTTTTTCCACAATACTGAACTTGTTGTTACTACACTTTATTTAATCAAACCCAAACACCATAATAAATGTTTTTATTCTCCTTATTACGATAGCTATAACTAGCGCTAGATTTGTTCATGATTCACTGATAACACAAATAGCATTTTTTATACACTTTAACTACTACAATAAATAACAAGATATCGAATCCTGCTCGATGATCTACATCGAAGCGTTACGCACGACACTCGCAACAAACTGAGATGGATAATAGGTAGACTTCAAAGCTTTATACAGATCACACCAGTCAAACATGTTTAGCGAACGGGTGTAGGCTTTGAAACTAGTTTTTGGTTGATGATTTTACATCACGGTAAGCAACGTTTAGGCAACGAACGACGCACTGCCTGCTTCATAATCTTCTTGATCGCCATATAATCGCATACAAAAAAGCGAGCGATGCGAGCAAGAACTTCGCACAAAAAAGTTTTTTTTTTTTGTGGTGTTGATGGTATCCAAAAAAGATCTAAAGGTATGTGTTACAGGTTTACTCTAACCGCAACTGTTTGTAATAATTTATTTTGTATTTCTGTGAAAGAACCGGTTTCGAAGAGCTATTTTACAGTACCGTGACCTTGCAAAACTAGATTCTGTCTTGCGTGACTGTTATTTCAGCATCACTTGCATTTATGTTTCAAGTCGGTTAAAGTACGTCAAGATCATTTAACATTGTTTATCATACACACACATTTTCAAATAACTATAAAAGGCAATTTTACATTTTATAACTCTATTTCTCCCTATGATTTCGTTTTTAATAATTCTAAATTACATTTAGCCGGGCAACGTTCGTTAATTAGACGCAAACCTTCATGAATGAATTAATCAACTCTTGAAATTACATTTTAACTCCCTGATCCCTTACTGCCTTGCATTAACTTCCATCTAATGTGTTGCATTGTATATTTTTAATTAAATGCTCGAAGTGAAAACAACTTATCCATGTTCGGTTTCAAGTATGGATTGACTTGTTGTTATTTATCTTAAAACTTTTGACTTAATTTCGTCAAATGAATCGTCCACAGTGTTAATATGATGCATGTTGTTACCGGTAGATTGCTTAAATGGTGAATGAACAGGAGAGCGTGGTATTCGACATGCAAAATTTTTCAACAACAAAATCCCTTATTAATTCCGACAAATTTCGTTGCTGTTTGGAAATATGTGAAAAATTTTAATATCATAAATATTTTAATATATATAGATGCTTCAATTGATAAGTGCTCTTGCCAAGTTTTAAATTCGTGTAACATACCATTAACAGAAAACAAGTTTCTGTAGACGTGTGAACCGAGGGGGATAGGGGGTTTGTTATCCCATAATTGGAGATAGGAGTTTCTTACCGACGAGCCCCCTCAGCTGACGATAATTTGATTTTCGTTCAAAAGGTCGGTCCCAAAAATTTGCGTACATCGGAGAGCTGCTGTGTATCGAATTGCTCCTGACAACCAATATTACATTTTGTCTATGTATGGGTATTGTTCATGCTTGTGTGTCCATGAATAAACACATTTGTGTTATGATTCATGGTTTTTTTGACTAATATAAAAATTACAACTTTTGGCAATATTATGTATCAATGTTGTTTTGAAGTAAACATAATTGTTTATTTAAAAAATCAAAAAGGTTTTCCCGTCAAAACAGTTATGAACTGTGTGTGTTGAAACCAAGGTATGTAGATATAGAAGGTAGAGTTGTTTAGAGCAAATTGACATTTCTCGACCTGACATAACAGTTCCGTGGTGATCAAGGGGAAGGGTATTGAGAAGTGTGATGGCAGCGTCAGAGGAGGCGCCGGTGGTGGTATCGCTTGCGATTTTTTGACGAAAAATGCAACCAAATATCGTCAATCTTCTGTGGGACAACACTTAATATGCGAAGACAACCCATAAATTAGCGAAATTGCTCAAGGGTCTGAGAATCGAGGCTGTTTGTTCATGTTTGTAGCCCATACCATATGTTTTTGTAAACAAACTCTGACATAACTCGACTAAAATGTCGCCCTGTCAAATCGATAAAAATTCACCTTCTAAATACATACACCTTGGTTGAAACATTAGCTAAAGCGAATTGGCGTATATCGAGTATGGCGAACTGCGGAGATTTGCTGTACCTTGTTCTGGACAATTTTACCTCTCATATCCATAAACCTTGGTCGGAATGACTTTGACATTGCGTTTGACAATATCAATTCTCATGTCAGACCAAGGTATGTAGATATAGAAGGTAGAGTTGTTTAGAGCAAATTGACATTTCTCGACCTGACATAACAGTTCCGTGGTGATCGAGGGGAAGGGTATTGAGAAGAGTGATGGCAGCGTCGGAGGAGGCGCCGGTGGTGGTATCGCTTGCGATTTTTTGACGAAAAATGCAACCAAATATCGTCAATCGTCTGTGGGACAACACTTAATATGCGAAGATGACCCATAAATTAGCGAAATTGCTCAAAGGACTGAGAATAGAGGCTGTTTGTTCATGTTGGTAGCCCCATACCATATGTTTTTGTAAACAAACTCTGACATAACTCGACTAAAATGTCGCCCTGTCAAATCGATAAAAATCCACCTTCTAAATACATACACCTTGTGTCAGACGCAAGACGTTTGTCAGTAGAATTACCGTCTTGTAATTCTTCTCGTGAAAATAATAAACACGAAAACACTTGACTAGCCACAGAACGAGGTAAATTGAAAGTTCGTCCGCCTGCGAAACTAAATAGTTAACAGTGATTAGCGAATTGTAGAAAAGCGTTTAAGAAAAGGCAGACGTTCGGTGGAACTGAATAAACTACAAGGCTAAGCGGTGGTAAGAAGAGATGTACGCTTCTTTATATTATGTAGTGTGGTGTAAGGTGTGGCTGGAGGAGTGCGATTGAGCAAAATAATTAAGCAATGCAGGTTCGTCATTGAATAGCAAATGGTGAATTTCACGGATGCTGATGGAATCCTAGGGATGGTAGCAGTGTTGAATTAGCAAATCAAAATAAATGTGCATGGTGCCAAGGGGCAAATGGATCCATCTGCAAAAATTATCATTGATAGGCTTGGAGTTAAATAATTTCATTATTTATGAATTTAATTCGTCATATAGGGATAGTGTATATTGGATTTCATTTATGTACGATTGAATATTTGTGAAAATAGTTATCTTAGATACAATTTTCCTGTGGGTTCTCATGTGCATGTGCATATTGGTATGCTGGATGCATCAAATTCTATTTTTGGTTCATGTGTGCGTGCGCGGGATCGCGCGTTTGTGTGCGAGAGTGTATATTCTTCATTTAGAACGTTATTGCTGCTGTATTGGAATGAAGCTAGTGCAAGACCAAGGGCGCCCGACTGAACGTATGTTGGTTGTACAGCCAAAGTAAATCAATTTTTATCAAGAATCAGGATATAATCTTTGTAATGAAATTTGTACACTTGTATACCAACCACCAAGTTTTTAACACAGCTCCTGAACTTTATGAATCGATGTTGACAAAATAGATTCTTTCCAAATTTCAGTTTCTGTTGCTGCGATAGAAACATTCATCTAGATCAACAATGGAAGAAAGAAGAGTGGCCGATTATTTTGTGGTAGCTGGAATGCCCGATCACCCGAAACTGCTAAAAGAGAACATATTTAACGATTCGTCGCATTTAAGATCTACCAACAGTGTAGATCCTATCACTGACATAGGCGTATATTTTCCTTCTCTGGGTGAGAAAATCCCCGCGGACTATGAGATACTCGAGAACACGCCGTCGGGACTGCTGGCGGATCTGAATTATGGCTCCGTTCGAACTACCGGCTGCTTTATCTACTATCGGCGTGGCAAGGATAAACCGCCTTTGGTCGATATTGGCGTAATGTACGAAGGTGCCGAACGGATAATGGCCGATGCAGAGATTGTTATAAGCACGCCCGGCGATCGTTTGGCGAACGTGAATAATTCTTCTGCCAAAACGTTTCTAACGTTTCGGCGTGCAACCACCGATATGCCGTGCAACGAACTGGTGGTAACTGATCTGTGTGTCGTTATACCTTCAAAGGGCGAAAAACCTCCTCATGCGTTCTGCATGATCCATAAAACGCTCAACAAAGGTCTCATGGGAAGCGATGTGTATCTATGTTACAAAAAATCGATGAACCGTCCGAAATTGATCAGTTACGAGCCGGAAATTTTACACCGATATCCAACACATGATCATAATGATTTTCCGCTAACACTGTGCCCCAGTGTACCACTGTTTTGCCTACCGATGGGCACAACGTTGGAGACTTGGCCACATGTACCGGGCGGTGACGGGAAGGTATTTGCGTAGATACATATATAAATACAGCACTGCAACTACATGTATTGCATTACAGATAAAAAGAAAACCAATTCAACCAATCTTCAGTACGTTTGTGCTGACTGTCAACGATGGTACATACAAAGTATACGGATCAGCATTAACATTCTACGAAGATTTTTGGTGAGAACAACGGATCAGTGATATATTACAAGTTTGAGCTAATACTGATATTTTATTTTTTTGTAGTGAAAATAAACTGAATACACAACAACGTGAGCTGTTGGATTGGACGGAAGATTCACATAAAACTCATTCTTTGCACGTGAACAAATCGATATGCATTTTGTCGAGGTGGCCATTTGGAGATACGTTTGAGAAATGGCTACAATTCTTACACGTAAGCATGAGCATGTTGTGGATGTTTAACAGAACCTTAACTCATGACTGTATTTTTATCTTATTTTAGCAACTGTCGATTCTCAACGAAAAGCTTCCAGTACCAATCGAACGATACATAACTCATCTGCTAGATGAGGTGCCGTTCCCATCGCCTAGCATTTTATTACAACTTTCAACGCTCAGTAATAACAGAATTTTGCTTACGCTACCAGAAGATTCGCCGCTACCTCGTAGCGGTGCTGGTTTTCGGCAGTTGCTTTCCAATCTTGGCCCGGAAAACTGTTTGCATGTGCTGTTGCTGGTTTTAACGGAACAAAAGTTGCTCGTACATTCTTTACGACCGGCCATATTGACCGCAGTAGCGGAAGCAGTCTCATCTTTTCTGTTTCCATTCAAATGGCAATGTCCTTACATACCGCTCTGTCCGCTGGGTTTAGCCGAGGTACTACATGCCCCACTTCCGTACCTTATAGGAGTGGATTCACGTTTTTTCGATCTATACGAACCACCCAGTGATGTAACGTGCGTCGATCTGGACACAAACAATATTAGTTTGTGTGAATCGCAAAAGCACCTAACTACCAAACTTTTGCCAAAACGAGCAGCACGTGTTTTACGACAAACTTTGCGTAACCTAGAAGAATTGAATCAAAACCAAGGTTGTGACTCGAACAACAGCTTGGATCGTGATTTAAAAAAGCGAAAACGCGAACAAAATCTAGAACAACGGATTCAGGAAGCATTTTTACAGTTCATGGCATGCATTTTAAAGGGCTACCGGGATTACTTAGTACCGATTTCGAAGGCGCCTACGATTGGAGCTACGGATCCGAGCGCGCTGTTTCGCATGGACGCTTTTCTACGATCCCGTGATAAGGCACATCACAAATTTTTCACTCTGCTTATGAAAACGCAAATGTTCATCCGGTTTATTGAAGAACGTTCGTTCGTGTCGGACAGCGACCACAATTTAGCATTTTTTGATGAATGTGCCGAAAAGGTGAGTGCGTACGAAGATACGCCAACCGAAATCAAGCTCATCGAATGGGATTCGGGTCAGAGCAGCGAGCGCACCAAATTTATTCTACCGCCCGAATGCCAACCCGGATTGCCAGATCAACTATACGCTTATAGTTCATTCTCGCTCGATTCAATGTTGCTAAAAGAAACGCGAAGAAGTGTGCTGGATAATGTGTTGCAGCATCACAACAACAGTCTTGCTCCTGGGTCACCGATGGCCCGTCGCACAAAACATGAGATTAAAACAGCGCAGAAATTAGCCCGCAAACATCAAGGAAATCCGGAGCTGTGGGCAAAACATTTGCTGGCTACATGCTACTCTATTTACTTTATCGTTTTACCGAGCTTAATATCGGAGAACACGGGTCGGGAACATGCCGTGTTAAAAGCGGCATACGATTTACTTAGCAAAGCATGCAAGCTGAAGGTGCCGTGCGATGAGGTTTGCTATCGCATTATGATGCAGCTGTGCGGGTTGCACAATCTTCCCGTGCTTGCAGTTCATTTACACTACCTGATGAAGCGATCGGGCATTCAACCGAACGCGCTCACGTATGGAGTTTACAATCGGTGCGTACTGGAGGCTCAGTGGCCATCGGACTCCATCTTGTCGTCACAAATGCGTTGGCATCGTTTGCGGAACATTGTGATCGGGGCAGCACATTTTAAACGTGCTGGAAAAAAATTTGCCGACCGTCGCCGGCGCTCCCTTTCGCACGAAAGCAGTTCCATCGGCGGTGCATTAGAGCTAGTAGACGGTACATCACGAACAAGCCTTGACTCTGGATATTCGCAAGCAGAACAGCAACAACTACAACCGAATACGAACGTAACGATGGACTTTAGTGCCTTCGACAAACTGCGCGGAAGAGTAGGTGCAATTGTGCGGCAAACTACAACTCCTGGTCACCAGGAATCCGCGGATGTACTATCGAGTGCTGGGCTGTTAATTAGCGGTGAGGCGAGTCATCATCTCAAACAACTGCATTCACATGCTAGTACTGTTGCTGCGAAGGAAGCAAAAGCTGGCTACAAAAAGGCATCTCCTGCTAATGCTTGCGATATCAGTCCGCGCATGCTAGCAAGAGCCGATAGCTTTGCAGGAGATTCGAAATTTATTGACAAACTGCAGCGACAAACACGAGGCGATGGGATGAAATCGAAACGTGTGCTAGAATTTCAACGAGAATCGGGCAGCATTGCTTCTGAATCAGAAGATACGAAGGACGCATATGCAAAGGGCAGTCCTACAAAGTGAGTACGAAAAGATTATGCAAAGGGTTGTTGCTATAGATAAAGTCTCCTAAATGGTTGTATTATTTATTTTCAGAATTTCACCTCGCACTCTAGTTACGCAGGACGATCCCTTGGGAGCACTGAATGATATGACGGAAGAGTTGGTGGCTGAACAGAGCGAAACTGTAGAGAAAAATGCGGAACAATATCAAGCGAGTAACAACAATACCATCTACACTGACCAACCTATCTTATTCAAAGGTCAACGATCAGCAACGTTTGACGATTCGACACAGCTAAACAAAAGCATGCAAAGGTCCGAAACTATGCCTATGACCAGCACGGTTTCGTCGGGATTTGGAAGTTTGGGGTCAACGTTGAAGTTTAACTTCGGGTGAGTATTTAGTTTGATAATTGGATGGTGTGTTACCGTTTCACGTAATGTAATTAGATTTAGATTTTGAGATTTGATTTGCTTTTCTTGATTGATGTGTTCATTGACAAGAATATGTTTTTTTTTTATTATTTACTTCATTTATGTAGCTGAAGTATGTTGAATGTTTGCTCGCACATATTTGTAGAAGCCTTGTTTTGTTTTGTCTCTGTTATTATTTTCCATACCGCAATGTTTCTGCTCTATTGTAGCCGTTACTCACCTGCACGCATGTCCATGAAAAAAGACTTGAAATCGTTATCCACAAACATGATAGAGAATATTTCTAACATAAGGTAAGTGTATTTGCTCATAAAGCTAGATTTAGAAACAAACTAATAATCTCTTTGTATGATAACATTTTTAATTACTCGTGGGCAATTTGGCGAATTTGACATGTCTCGGATTGGGTAGTTATGATTATATTTGAGCGCAGTTATTAACTACTCATCCAATGTCATTTGGCCACAAAAAATAACTTCATCTAGTGTGTCACTATAACCTCAAGAAAGCTCGAGATTTTACCCATAACTGGAGTCAGTGTGTAATAGGAGACGGTCTAGACGGGATTCTAAAGGATGCTAAAGGTGCTGCCATCGTCTTGGCCACTGACCGCCCAGAAAAGAATAACAGAGTACTAAAATTAAGATGCTTACAAGTGGACATTCAAGAGTGCGATTTCTAAAGCAACAAATGAAAGATTTTGATATCATCTGTATGATAAGTAATGCAACACTCATTTTTCTGGGAAGATGTTTGCATGTTTCTAAACAATCTTTGACATATTTTCTATAGTTTCAAATATTCTTCTTCTTACTTGGCACTACAACCTCGAGAGGACTCGGCCTGCCATTGCTGGCTTTCTGTGACTTAATTTTACCCGTTGCAAAGTAATCAGCCCTGCGTACGGGGAGGCAGTCTAGTCTGGATGGGATTTGAACCCCGGTCCTGCCGTGTGAAGAACGGCACCGTTATCGCCTCGGCCACCGGACCGCCCCACAGCGAAACAGCGAAATTCCGGAATTATTCCAAGCAAAATTACCACGTGTAATAGACCTAATAATAGTACTTAAAAATGTCAATTACAAGCATCATATTTATTTAATGGATTTAATGGAGGTGGCCGGTAGTAGATGGATGTCTTCACACGACAGGACCGGGATTCAAATCCCATCTGGGCCGTTTCCCCCATAGTGAGGACTGACTATCCAACTATGCGTATATCATTAAGTCTAGTAAGCAAGAAATGACAGGCGTGACTTAAGAGGTCGTTAGGCCAAGAAAGAAGAGAAGATATTTATTTAATGAAATCGTAAAACTATTCAAAAGATCCAATATTAATCACATAAACATTAATTCTAAAACTACTTTTGACGAAATTTGATTATGGAGTTGGAGATGCTTGTTAAAGAATTTCTTATAAATTTCAACAGATTGGGAACCGATTTTCGAACTGTTTTTTTCTTCTGTTAGTGGTTAATAAGAATAGTGCTTTGCTATGGACGAGGCGATAGAGGCGCCGTTCTTCACACGACAGGCCCGGCGACCGCCTTCCCATACGCAAGTTTGATTATCAGGATGATAATCCTAACCAGCAGGATGCTGGTAAAATCAGCTCAAGGAGAGCCAGAAATGGCAGGTCTAAGCCTTTCTAGGTTCTAGTACCAAAGAAGATGGCTAATAAAACAATTTTAAAAGAAATAAAACAATTTTAAACAAACAACATTATAACATATTCCTAGAAGATCGTTAAAATCGCTCAAAAACACGCAAGAATGTTCAATTTAAAGTTGTCAGGTGTTTGCGCGTTGGGCATTGCATAAATGAAACAATTGTGTTAGTAAACAATTATGATACTTTTCATTACAGTCCGAGCCTTACTGGGAAAAAATCAAATGAGATCCTACAGAGTGGATTAAGCAGCATCAAGAATGCAGCCAATTCGGTAGCAAAGAAGTTGGACGATATAAAAGAAGCCATTTCAGCAAATTCAACGCCAGTCAAAACAGGTAGCGGATTAATTGGTGGGAGTGGATTGGAAAGAGACGGCCATGGGTCTGAAAATGATCTACTTCATCACGATGATCCGATGCAGACAATGAATGGCAGCCGGTCGCGTCGTGTGTCCAGTGAATTCGATCTTTGGGGTCGTTTCAGTGAATCGCGTAAGTCTAGTTACAATAATTTGGTTCCTTTAGGTGAAAATGCAACGTCGACAAATAGCTTGAATGTATATCCAACGTTGCCAGATAATATGTATCCCACATTCGCAGAGGTACGTATAATGCCACCAAGGTTAAAAAAGCAAACAGCAGTCTTACGGTTCAACATCCTGTTGGTTTTCCAGGTATCGGAGGCTAGTATTGCAGATTTCGTTATCCAAATCACGTCTTGTTCGCAATGTCATAACTGTTCTGTACTCCTGTATGATGAAGACGTTATGGCTGGATGGTCAGCGGAAGATTCCAATCTGAACACCACATGCAATGCATGCGGGAAGGTGACAGTGCCATTTCTAAATGTGCAAATTAAACGCGAAGGACAAAATCCTCAGCGAGATAATCCGTCTTCTCAGCAGCATACTACTTCGAAGCATCAACATGACATGATAAGTGTGCCATATTTAAATCCACTCGTGCTACGTAAAGAGTTAGAAAACATTCTTAGTGAGGAAGGTGATTTGGCGCTTAGTAATGCAAAGTTCGTGGAGGAACATCCTATCATTTACTGGAATTTAGTATGGTTTATGGAACGAATAGACGTCAACACACATCTTCCTTACCTTGCCTTACCGCAGCAGGTAAGTACCGTGAAGCTGAAAATGGTATGTAAATAATTTGTTTAACGTGATTTTCTAATTCTTGCAGGAGGATGACAACCCCGATCCGTTGAGCAATGTAAAAACAGTGAATGTACATTGTTTGTGGGACAATCCTCGACTTCATTCGGAAGCGGGGCCAGCGATGTATATGCTATGGCGACAAAATCAACCAGACAGTACTTTACTGAAAGCTCTGCTTACCGACCAAACATCGATCAATAGAACGTAAGTGTTCTGTGCATTTTCTGCAATCTTTTCATCTAATTTAACTGCATTTCTCTTGTTTCTTAATTTTCCGATTTGGTTTTGATAACGTGCATTAGTGTGATGCAACAAGTAATTGCTTCGATACGATGCAACGATTTACTAACACCCGTCAAACGGCTAGCTAACGAACGGCAAAAGTTAAAACACCGAGGCGTCGATCGTACGCACTCAATCTACCGCGACATGCTGTTTCTAGCGTTTATCGAAATCGGCCGAGCGGACATCGATCTCATTTCGTTCCATCGCGAGTATGCGGCCGTTTTTGATAAGCTAACGGAGAAAGAATGTAACACATTTTACCGCAGTCAGGATCTTCCGCCATCGCCGACGGCCATATTTTGTCGTGCATATTTCAAACCACTCCTTCTACCCTGACCGTTTGTAAACCAACGATGGTTGATGTCGCGTGACTGGTTAGGTGGGCGTAAGAATTAAAAACTAGGAAAAAAAACAACGAGAAATGAAGATTTTTTCTCGATGATAAAATTGCGTCGATCGTTGTGTAACGTAGCGTTTAAGCTTTGAATAAGACATGCACTTTACTCTTTTATTTGTATTTGGCTGCGTACTGATCTTAACACAAGAGGAGCTATTAAGATAGTAAGATGTGTACATGGAAGATAAATATTCTTTTTATTTGTAGAGGAGCAAAACAAATTATATATATATATATATATATATATATATATATATATATATATATATATATATATATATATATATATATATATATATATATATATATATATATATATATCCATATATTCATGATGCTGTCCGGGGATAATTTGCATTAATGTTTTTGTTTTTGATAATTTTTATTTGGTTCCAATTCAATGATTAATATAGGCTCAATGTAAGCACAGAAAACTCTTCGCAGGAATAGTATTTAAAGGATGTGCTTCAAATATCGTATTCTTAAATGAATTTATGATCTTTTCATACGCAAGTAATCTGGCCTATAGTAACAGATCCCAAAATTCGATGGGATCTCTCGAGTTCTACCTTATACAACTGCTTCTGTTCTTATAACAAAGCTTTCAAATGAGTTAATCATGTTAGTTATATCACGGCATGATGTTGATATTTCACAGATTTTCCGATCTTCGTCGCACTAACATCCTAACATTATTTTACACATTAACATCATCCGAAAACAGTATTGGAAACTTATAAAAAAAAAACAAAAGTTAGTGAGTTGGTGATTAGTTAACCGTGGGTAAAAAATATTAATATTAGCTTTAAAACACAAGTAGTAAGATAATACTCGTGAAACAAAACAAACAAATCATTAAAAAAGGATATGTGCCTTCTATTAAACTATCTACCCAAATGATATGAACGATGGTAATTTGTTTTGTTTTTTGCTGTCTGGCTGAAAAGAAATTGAAACGGTAGGAAATTGTAAAGTATAAATGACAAGTAAACGTTCAATTTAATTTTCTTTTCCGAAAGAGCGGTGTTAACTGTGAACCGTTTACTAGGACGGAAAACAATAAATAATTGTATGTTATTTTGCTTGAGGCTATTGTTCTCCTATGTATACAATTTATTTCATATAATGTTTTATTACTGTGAATTAGGAACAGTAATTGTAGCTGCATGTTTTTTTTTCTTATTTCATTAGCACTTCGTTACTGCAGATAGTTTTTCCACTTCTTTCTCGTTCTCTTTTTCTATTCCTTCCGAATATGGCGAGCTTTTTGTTAATAGTAATAAGTGCGACAAAAATATCAGACAATACTATTTTTAATTTGCCATTATCGTTATTTACGTTGAATGTCTTCAGGGGAATTAATGCTAGAATTTCAAAAATTGTGTAGAGAGAGCGTTAATTGTTTTAGTTGGTTTTATTTGCAATTGCTTCCTTCTTTGTAATCTGCAACTGTTATTTTCCTTGCGTCAATTTTTTGAAAACAGAAAATAATGTACACAGAGTAAAATCTTACAGCAGCTATAACTAGTAAGATCGTTGTGATAGAATATAATCACTATTAGGTAGTTATTCCAAGTGCTTCTTTCTTCCACGAGTGGTCGTTTAAAATACAATAATGTAACGTTCACAAAGGTTCAAAACGATAAAATATTCTTAATTCTTATTAAAGAATGCATATACATTACAGGGTGCGCACAACATTTTAATTTGCAAATGGTGACGCATTTCTTTTCGGTGTAGACGGTGCTAGATCCATGGTTTTGCATACCCATCCGGCAATATCGACGTCTTCCGTTTCGATGTTCTTGATCCATTCATGATTCTAAAACCAAAAGCAACTATCGAATGTTATATCATGTCCATATGTCGATTTCACTGTTTGCCATATGGCTTTACAACGATCCTTAATCAATATCATCCTAATCTTTCACTTTGCTATGAGTACATTTAATTACAATTCCCAACTCTTTGATTAAATCCTTTGCTCTTCTTAACCTTTCGTTCACGTCTACTATCCACTCCCTAGATTCCTATACCAAATAGAGCTGCATTCATAGCTCAGGTTAGGGTTAGTGTTAGCATTAAGATCGTTGCAACGCCATTTGGCCAACAGTAAAATACACTGCAATTGAAATGTTATTTAGTAGCGGCTTACCATTAGTGTTTTCAAATCAGCTCGCTCCTCAGGATTTTTCTTCAGGCAAAGGTCAACAAAGTTTTTAAATCTATCGGTGAATGAATTATGCTCCAATTTAGGTGGCGGTTCATTTACGATGTAATCGAGCAGCTCGAAAATGGCCATAGGTTTGGGCTCGATAACGCTCTGACCGGGGGAACTATCGTCTCCCCGTTCCTGAAATATAAGGTCTAATGTTTTAGCATCTGGCGGCGGAATGGGATACATTCCGATTGCCATTTCTACCAACGAGAGCCCTAGAGACCATATATCGGACTGGACCGAATAATGGGTACCTTGAAGGCGTTCGGGCTGTAAAGATGTAATATGTTTAGCTGAAGTAAGATTCCATACAGGTAACTTAAATGAGAAAAAAGAATTCTTACCGACATATAACTTCGAGTTCCTACGAACGAGTTGGCCATTGAATCGATTAGCTGTCCGGAAACGCCGAAATCACATATCTTAATCTCTCCGCTACTGTTTACCAGAATGTTGCTCGGCTTGACGTCCCTGTGCATAATGGCGTGCTTATCGCGAAGGTAGCTCAATCCCTTAAGAACGGCGGATGTAATTTTTGCTAAAATGGCTTCCGGTATTCTTCCAGCTCGTTTCAAGATTAAATCTAACGATCCACCGTCCATATACTCCATGCAGATGCTTATCTCTCCATCACTGTAGAAAGCACCGTAGAATCCAACGATGTGAGGAAAATTGCACTCATGTAATACCTTCAGTTCTCTTATGATCTGTTTTTTTATCGCTGGTTTAACCTCCAAATGGATAAGCTTTCGAGCCATTATAAGTTGAGTGGGAATGTGGCGCACTTTCATCACTACACCTCCGTTTCCGGAACCAAGTTCGCCTAGCTTCTCCAAATCTTCGTCGCTCAACTCGCCGATTTTTTCTTTCTGGCTCAGAAATACCTTAA
Source organism: Anopheles stephensi (assembly GCF_013141755.1). Lineage (NCBI taxonomy): Eukaryota > Metazoa > Arthropoda > Insecta > Diptera > Culicidae > Anopheles > Anopheles stephensi. The sequence goes on along the minus strand of NW_023405428.1, from coordinate 9,502 downwards.
TGCGTTTGCGTGCACTTTCTTCCATTTCAAGTTCTTCCAAAGTTTCCGTGAGCGCATCAATACTGTTTTTCGCTTTTCCCAACAGATTATGTTTGCCAATGACGTACTCGGTTCCGGATGGCGTTTTGAAGGAGGGTGTTGGCGTTGTTTGCTGCCCAGCGGGAACATCCACCGAACCAGGCGGCAACGTCAAATTAAGTTTGTTTTTAGTCATCTTACTCATTGATGAGATGTTGGGAAGTAATTCTGCGATTAAAGGAAAACATGTATTTGAAGATTGGGAATATGTGCGATAATTATGTACCTTTTACTAAGCCCACACTCAAACAGAACAAACACCAGTATGGAATGAGGGGAAAGTACACCGCACAGAACAAACACAGCAAACAAGCTAAATGAAATAAGCCAAATAATCACAGCACTTATCACTGCTCTTTGCAAAGCTAAATTGGCAACGGGATGGAATAAGCGCTGCTTCAACAAGGGTTTCAAAGCACACAATTATAAAATAACTTTGTCTGAAGCGTGGAAAATGGTAAACGTATACGACGAGCGCAATTTTCCGGATCTTTTACGATATTTGTATTTTACAATTCCGATGTTGGCAGAAGTCAGAAACATTGAACAGTGTTGCCAGTGCAAATGTCAATAAATGGATGCACAGTGATCGATGCAATTGTCAATAGTGGACATAGGTATTGTATTTTTCAGATAAATATTTAATCGAAAATATAGGCATGCATGCAACTTCCTAGACGAATGAATGTACACTTGCTTAAACACAGTTTTGCAAAGCACTTTATACATATAATTAAAAAATTTTAATCAACTTGATTGAGAAATGACTTGAAAAAGTCTTTGGCAAATGTTTCCGGTCAGTATTTACAGTGTTGACAATAAGAAAATAAAATAAAATGGAAATTAATAGCTCATTGTAGAATGATTTAATAAATAATTTATCAACACAGGCCATGCCAACACGAATCCCCAAATTGTGCAGACCTAAGCTCAACAGACCTTGGGAGACTGAAAATAACGCCATTAAACACCTTGGCCAATGACAATGAAAACAAATTTGACCGCGCTTTTAAATGTCACAGACAAGCCAGGCGCAAAGTGATATTGTGCTTGCTCAACTCAGATGTGGAAATGCTGCAAACTTATATATTATCGTGAAATCGCTTCATGAAGTGTAGAAAACGAGCCATATTCTAAACAATTGTGTGTATCTAGAAGTTTACGTGCAGTGTAGATTTATGTTGCTTCCTGTTCGATTTACTTTTTGATAAGAAAAACTTCAGGTTTTTTTTTCAATTCAGATTTTACGACACTATTTGTCTTGCAACTTTGATTGGACCACATGGAAGTTACGGTTCCCGCAGTGCCGCAAGACGGCTCGAAAACTTCGCCAGGATCAAACCTTCGTAAAATGAAACAAAGCCGGTTGCCTTTTCAACTTTTGTCAACATCAACGGTGAAACCTTCGGAGGAGTTGAGCGAAGCACGGAAGAGAAAACCGTCGACGGAAGCATTAGATGCCGGACGAGTAGCAAAAGCTGGTCGTGTATGTGAAGTTAATGAGAATGGTCCGACCGTGTCAACGAAAGAAAAGCGCAATGCCAAGCAACCTGCTAACAATGCAGATGAACCATCCGAATCAGCAGTGTGCGGTAGTGGTGTATCCCTGTCGACAGGAAAAACGAAAAGACAACAAAAGAAACTCGATGCTGATAGGATTGATTCGCCAAAAATTTTGATAAAACTCCCGATTCGAAAACGAAAACGTAATTCCGTAGATAAAATGAAACCGAAAAAGAAAAAGGCATTTGGTGAAGAAATAATGAACTTTAGAGGTGACATTGATGAGACAATAATTTTGGACGACACCGACCTATCAGATGATGGTGCGGATGCGTCGGGAAGTAATGGTTCCGTGAGTGCGAAAAAAGAACTGCCTACTATGGAAAACAAACAACTGTACGGTGCTGAGAAGGAAGATAACAAAATATTGGCTTCAAGCTCGGTAGAAGAAAGCGAAAAAAGATTTGCTGAATCAAACAAAATCAAAATACAAACAACTTCATCATCTGAATCTTTAGATACGCGCGGAAGTAACACGGCAGTTGGTCCTTCAGAAGGGATTGTTGAAAATGAATCGGGTAACATTATGGGGCTGGACACATCTTCCAACATTGATTCGAGCGAGGAAGACATTTATTTACTCTGCACTCCGGATTCAAAAAATTTTCCAAACGAAGATGAAAATAAGGTTCGTAAACTAACTCCGAAGCAGCTTGCTCGTCGTCAGGACTACGAAAAGCGCCGAGAACTGAAGCAACAAGAGAAACAAGAAAAGCGTCGCAAATTGCAAGAGGAACGCAAAGAGAAGGCTCGCGAAAAAGAGGAGCAAGAGCGACAGCGTAAAAAGGAACGCGTCGAAAAGGAAGATCAAAAGCGTAGAGAACGAGAGGAAAAGGAAGAGATGAAACGTAAAGATCGGGAAGAACGCGAGGAACAAAAGCGCAAAGAGCGCGAAGAAAAAGAAGAACAGAAGCGAAAAGAACGCGAAGAAAAAGAGAAAAAACGACAAGCTGAAATTGAACAGAAAAATGAAGAGAAGCGCTTAAAAGAAGAAGAACGTCGCAGGAAAGAGGAGCAAAAGGAAGAGGAAAGAAAGCGAAAGGAAGAAGAAAAGGAAGCAGAGGAAAAGCGAAAGCAAAAGGTGGCGCAAGCTTTCACTAGCTTCTTCGTCAAGAAGTCGCTGAATGGAGGTGGTCCTGTAAAAGCTTCGGATGATGAAAATTCCGTCGAATCTTCGTCGGTAGGTGTCGCGATGATGAGTGCAGGTACGGGCTTAGGCCATTCGCGATTTATGCCGTTCTGTGTGAAAGGAGACATGCGATTGGCGCCAACGGTGCGTAGGGTTCTCCAATCGGTCCAGCGAGATAATTTAGATAAGATGTTGCATAGTGCAGAGGGCCAGCAAATATTCGATCGCACTCATCTCTATCTTGAGCTGTTGAAGAGAAAATTACATAAACCGTTAAAAACTGACCGTACGTGGAATGTAGAGGATGACGAGGAAACCGATGACATTATGGTTGTTGGTAAGTTTTGCATTAGATTTATCGAATTTATTACAGTAAACAAAGGTTATCCAACCTTTTTTTTCATTTTCAGATGAAAACGTGTGTCATCAGATTGAGGTGGATCCGGGAAAATTGAAGGAAAAGTATAAAACAAAATTTTTCCTCTTTGTGGAAAATCGTCGTCCACCGTATAGGGGAACTTGGCGTAAACGAAGCAGATATATTAGCGCACGTCGTCCCTTTGTGCAGGACACCGTAAGAACACATTTTACAAAATTGATCGAAAAACAAAAAATAAAGCTGAGTTTGGTTTTCCAGGAATGCTTCGACTACGAAATCGATTCTGACGACGAATGGGAAGAGGAAGAGCCGGGAGAATCCCTTGACGGGAGTGACGATGAAAAGGATGTAGATCCGGAAGAAGAATACGAAGTGGACAACGAATTTTTCGTACCTCACGGGCACTTAAGTGATGAAGAGCTGCATGCAGCGGAGGAGGATGGTGAAATCGGCGACGAATCAATGACACAGAAATTTAAGTTAAAATTTTTGCAGCAAGAGTTTGTGGCGGAGATGAAAAAAAAGACGGAAAAGATCAAACCCCGATTGATTGGCTGCGTTTGGGAGAGAAGCTTAAATGGTGACGACGTTGAGGAGGCAAATCGTTTCATGGAATGTTCGGTAATAATACGAAAAATGTTAGACGATCGCGCTATGCTTTACAACCCGGACGAACCGATCTCGTTTACACGGCCCTCTTCCAAGGTATGTAATGGGAGCAGTAGTGCGATAAATGAACAGGATGCGACAGATGCAATGTCGCCGAGTAAAGATCTTGAAAAATCGAGCTTAAAGAAGGTTAAAATAACAGATGATGCGATCCGCGATTTGGCTCGATTGATGCATGGAAATGTCAACAATCGCAAGTTTTTGGTCCGTGAGTTTCATGCTTTTTGGGCTAGTTGTAACGAGTCGGTTGATTTGAGTTTGGAGAGCATTAGGAACAAGATTAAGGAAATTGCTCAGTGGGGTACGTGTCGTTCGGCAGGACCGATGGAGGGAAAATTATGTTGGACAGTTGAGAGAAGTGTGCTCCAACAGTACGACCTGATGGATTTAACTTTGCCAAACGAATGGAAGTATCATTTGCAGAAACGTCCGCGTACAGAAAAACAAGAAAAGAAAACGAATTTGAAGCAAGAACTTAGAGCTAACGTTGAAAAGTTCAATAGCGCTACAAGCAAAATCGATGGCCACAAGGAGGAAGTTGATGGTAATTCAGTAAATAAGGTCACAAAGGACCAAATTTCAAATATTGATAGAAGCCTGAATACATTGCCGGAGATGGAACAGATGGATAAGGGCAAAACTAAACCATCGATCGTGCATGATAGCGGTGACAGTAGCCACAAAGGAGAAAGTAATGACACCGAATGTCCGATTGCCACTAAATCCAAAAAGCGTGTGCCTCTTCTGATGTCCGTCCCGCGTGGCCAAAACATAAATCAGTCAACGAGAAACAGCCTTATCAGCCAATTCTTGCGTAGAGAAAGTAGTATTAAAACCAAACCCATAATAGCGGATGTGGAAAAATCTGACGATGCAGTTATTGAAATAGATTGAGTGATTGTTATTAGACAGTTGGATCAGAGTACATAAAATATGCATTAATTAGATACTTTTTTCTATGATTACTCTTTAACGTGTTAGGACAACTTGGGATGAAAAATTTATATATCAATTATAGCGATAACAGAGATCAAAGGGAACTTGGCATGCGCTTGTTGACATACATGTTTAAACCCGAAAAACGCAAATAATAAGCAAGACAAAAGCAAAAATGGGGTATATGAAAAATATGAAAGAATTGATCATATATTTCATGTTCATGTTTAGCCATTAAAATAGTTCTTACTTGACAACACGTCACTATTTCAGGAACAGCGTTGCGGGTAAATTTGTTATGGCACTATTGATGGCGTGTAAAAAAAATTAAAGATAATCTACAAACAATACCGTAGGCCAGACCGTACACCCTTTCGATTCAACACAGTTCTGAATACTAGCCACAAGTGCAGTGCCCTTAAGTTCTTCTGCAGACGGAGTAGAGGACAGTCGTAGCAAAAGTATAGCCTAAAAGTAAAAGCATCTGCGACTGAAGTAGATAAATAAGAATAGCGGGTCCAATATAATAATGAAAAGCATTAAATTTTGCTAGCCCTTGTCTTTTTATTGTCATTTGCTTTCTATGGAGACCATATTCCGTTCCGTAAAAGCGTACAACTGGTTTCATGCGAGTGAAATATATTTTAACTATCAGAGCGGAACGGGCTTACCGCGATAGAGGTACAGTTTGCGTACAGTGACATCAATTGTTATTATCGAGATCAGTTGGATAAACGAAAAAAAAAGACAGCATGCTTGAACATTCTAATATGGCCAATGTTGTGTTGCTTTAGATTCAGATTTTAGTGATATATTCGAAGAGCGGAAGAAAATTCCGCGAAACCAAGAACATAGTTTGCAAATTGACTTGCAATGATGCCATAACGGTCTCTTTAATAGTTTGTATACTTGTGTTCTGCTTACTCTCCGTGCACAGAAATTTAAATGTACGGAACTGGTTAGGTGTATTTGTGTCTAATTAGAATACGGTGACGGTCACAACGATGCTTAGTGCAATGCCGCTACACGTCTATTCAAACATGATGAGTATGCGATTTGTGATGAATCGCACGCTGGATGAGTTTCTATCCCATTCTGGAACCGCAGCACATGTTGCGGTTGAGCCATGAGGATAACTAGCATGGTTTTCCTATGTTCACCCGTTTTTTTCATGCTCGTGTAGTTTTTGCTCATCGTGGTAAGCAAGTGACTATATGCTTACAAACTAATGCTGCACCCTATGTTGGTAGTGGGATGGGTAGATTTACTCAGTTTTCATCACTGGCAGGTTAATTGAAAATGCCAGTGCGACGCATCCATTGTGTTTCCACAAGAGAAAAGAAATTGGGTTTAGTTGGTTTGTTCTGGTTCTGAATTCTATGTGATTTCGAGCGTTGAATGTCGTTCGTTGTTGTAGTTGTGTATACAAACGCGAAGCAGAAGACACGCAATGGATTTTCAAACTCAAAAAAGCTACATTTCAGTCGATTCACAGCGTTATACATATTCGGACGTGCTCTTGATGCACTTGTATCGCCACATACCACTTCTATGGACGTAAAATAGTCAAAGTAAGTATTTGAAAACAGATAAAAAGAGTGTCAACAAAGAATGTGATTATTGTGGTGAGTTCAGTTGATGCTACTTTAAGATAAACAAGTGCGAAAAAATAGTGATTTAACGAAAAATGTGTGACAAGTATTGATGAAATAAGACCTACTGAATTTTTTTTAAAAATTCCCAATTATAACCGAAAACACAAATGGAAGCCTGGTGATTTTGATTCAACAACATTCTGATGAAAATTTGTATTGTACAGAGTATTATTTGTACATTAATGTATGGTGGAATTATTCTTCACTAACTAATTTTTCATGTGTTTTAGGCCAACATAAAAAAAATGGCAGACCTGAACAGAGCAAAATGGAAATGTCTCATCTTTGTAGCAGTGGCGTTGATTTGTTCGAGTGAGGGAAAGAACATTTTAGAGATCATTTCAGTGCTTGATGAGGACAAGGTAGAAGCAATAACAACCGATGTAGCTGCAGAGAAAAGAGGAGAGTTTAAACATCCCCGCCTGCAGACTTTCACTTCGCTTACAACCAGAGACAATAAAGCTGCTTACTTCCACGTATTTAATTCTACCGCACGTTTGGTGAGTGATTTACAATCAGTTGCATGGAAAGATAATCAACCTGTAGGCAGTCGTTTGAAACGCCATGCAGAAGCTACCGATGCAGATGCGCCCACAGGCCAACCGAATGCTCGTGAAGATCCAATTGTAGCTGAAAAAACAAATCATGCATGCGCCGCATAAATCTTCAGAATTTCAAGCAAAATTATACGCGAAGAAAGCGATTCTGATGGCCAGGAATCGATTCATTTAATACAAGAGGGTATAAAGTCACGTGCTCCGAGAGTAAACTTCGTCACACAGCAAACGAAAACATATTGCCTTCTTCAGAATTTCGTGATTCATCAAACGACAAGCTGATACGAGAGCTGTATCGCAAAACCAGTAAAGAACCTAAATTATGAACGTTACTTGCCTCGAACTTATGATTCCTTCATGGCAACATCTCAATCACCAATGTACCCCCGAGTATACAACAGATATGATTCGTTTCATTACGACATGCTGACATCGGATGCATCCTCAGCACCACATCGGTACGATCACTCTACGAGCGTCGACACGATGTAGAAAGTGATTCTTATTTCCCTCGGTACAAATTTCCTTACTATTACTATTATCCCGACCGGCGTTATGATGTTCCGTTGTATTACAGAGATCGTAACTATCTGTACACAAACGACATCGAACAATCTCCACACGGAATCCCAGTGTATAATACGTTGCCCTTACCAACCAGTATGATTCGATCCTCCGTACCAGCATGCGTAATCGTCGAATAATTTATTTCGCCACATTACCAGAAATAGTTCGGCCGCGTCCGAAGGATAACTTGAACCATAGATTAGTGCAAGGAAATCGATACGAACCTTACAATGCTGGAGTATCTCAAAGTGGGATTGCATACAAAGACGCTCGGCCTGTGAAATACGACGGTAAAGGTGATAAGTATGTGAGTTCTAAACCAATTAAAATTGTGCGTGAGGCAATTGAAGCGCAAACTAGAACGTCTTTACTTAGAGATTCCCAGGACAAGAGGGAAAGGCAACAGCAACAACAACAACCCAACAGCTGGAGCAACATTAAGGAATCGAATCGTTCACCGTTTGTTGAGAATAATTCATTTCTTGAGCGCAGGAGATTATTTTTACACTAATAAATTAAAAATTTAAGCTTTTTTTCATTTAAGAGACAGTCAGAACTGTTTGTATACGATAAACCACCTATGAAAACTGTTGTGTAAATGGTTTGAGGTATTTTTTTATAAATGTGTTTGGGATGCGAATAAAACACAAAGTATCTTTATGTCTTGATTATAAAGCTCACAAGGAAAGATGGAAATCGAGAGGGAAGTTAGCAAGAAAGAAGAACTTAGCGATACGGGGTGGAGCAATCTGAGGCTTCCACTCGACAGGAACCAGTATTGAATCCCATTTGAGCGCTCACCGGCAATTGCTTCCAATTTGCGCATAAATTATGTAATGAAAGCCAAAAGCAGAGGTCAAGGCCAAAAGTGATGACAGTGTAACGTCAGATAATATTAAAAGCAAGTATTTCGCTTATTAATTATGTCAATTCTTAGAAATCATGCCTCCGTAGTTTATGTGTACCACATTAAAGATGAAGTTTGCACATTAATTTGATAACATGGGTGCAGCAAAAGGAGCACATAAAAAAGAAAAAAAATCAAACGTCGAATAATGTGCGCTGCGCTGATATTAATTGCAATTTTGGATTTCTGTTTTACATTGTTTTTGCTTGATATGCGATTTGTTGCAATTGTTTTTTACTGTTGCGTGTGGGTAGCGTTCTGTTTGTTAATTATCTGTTACATTCTGTGTTTAATTGGTGAATTGTTTCGGTGTTGTCGGCGGAGCACTGCCTGCTAGTATTCTGGTGACCGGTTCTGGGATTGTATTCTTTGGTTGTTCGTGGTCAGATGTTATCGATTCTCTTAAACGTTGATTGTCGGTAGGTCGGAATGTTATTGCACGTAACACCAATTAATTAACACTCGCTAACGTTGTTCTTTTTTACCGATTATTTTTGTTCATGAAGGACGGATTGGCCGTATTGCTTTTATACAGATTAAATATAAACAAATGTTTACCAATGGACTGTTTCTTTTCTACTCGTTTTATGTACAAATTTTTGGAGCGTAATGATTCAGAAAAAGAGAATAACGGTCACAAATATTGGATAACTGTTGCGAAAATGCACATAGATGGTCGCAATTGGAGAATAGAACCGCCAAACATTTAAGAGCAATAGCAACATTTTAAGGTTAGTGTGAAAAATACATACAAATACTTCTTGTGGCTACAAACAGGAGTTCCGTAGAATAGATGAAATACCTCGCTGTAAGCATCGCAACGCCAAAGCCAAAGTTGCCACATTTGCATGCAAAAGTCCCTAAAACCAATTGCGCAGTTTATGCTCTACGGAATTGGTTTTAGGACCAGTTTGCACTAAGCGGACCTGACAGTCGTTTTCAAATATTAAAATTTAATCAGAACATCTCGAGCTTCCGAGACTGCTTTCCATCCGTGTCAAACCTAACGCTTCACGACATTATCGCTGAACACGAAGCAGCCACAAAGGGACGATGTGTGTC
>NW_023405427.1:0-52055 GCF_013141755.1 Anopheles stephensi | reverse complement strand
TATTTTCTTCAGTGATCGCTTGAAGGTATCCACAAATCGCTCTGCCTGGCCGTTGGACTGTGGATGAAAAGGCGGTGTGCGAACATGGTCGATGCCGTTACACTCACAGAACTCCTTGAAGGCCTCGCTGGAGAACTGGGTACCGTTGTCGCTGACCAATGTAACTGGCGGTCCAAATCTGGCAAATATTCCTCGCAAAATAGATATTGTAGCGAATGAGGTAATACTTGCAGTTTTAATGATTTCCGGCCACTTGGAGTAGGCATCTACCGCAATCAGGAAATAGGCTCCCTCCACAGGTCCAGCGTAATCGATGTGTACGCGGTGCCAAGGCCCAGGTGGCTTCGGCCAACATGATGGTATCTGGGATGGTGGTGATTTCGCCGCAGCCTGGCATGCTTCGCATGAAGCAACTCGATCGGCGATGTCGCTGTCCAATGATGGCCAATACACGAAACTGCGTGCAATCGCCTTCATTCGCTGGATGCCCGGATGCCCTTGATGAAGCTGTCTAAGGCATCTCTGCTGCAAAGCTGCGGGAATCACAATCCTCTCTCCGAAGAGGATACAGTCGCCAACGGTCGTCAGTGCTTCCCTTCTGTTGTGGAATTGGGCCAATTCCGCACCATAACTGACCTTGCCTGGCCAACCCGATTGGACGTAGCGGTACACTTCGCGCAGTAGAGGGTCCTTTTCCGTAGCTGCTGCAACTTCTTCGCGATCATGTACTCCTGCTCCGGTTTCGCGTGCTTGCTGATGAGCCGCGACAGCAGGTCTGCATTGCCGAATTTATCCGTGGGTATGTACTCGATTTCGAAGTCGTATAGCTGCAGCGCTAGAGCGAACCGCTGCAGCGGTTGGCAGTATACACAGGAATTCCTTTTTTGATCCAAAGATGCGCAGCAATGGCTTGTGGTCGGTTTGGAGGCGGAAATGCCTGCCATAAAGCATCTTGTGGAATCGGGTTACTGCAAAGATGATAGCCAGTCCTTCGCGGTCAATCTGGCTGTACCCCTCTTCTGCTTTCGTTAGAGCCCGTGACGCGTGCTGCACCCCTTTATTGATCCATCCGGAAACTTGTGGCTAATGGTGGCTCCGAGCCCAACCGATGAGGCGTCTGCGGCTACTATAATTTCAGCCGTAGGGTCATAATGTGTCAGAAGCAGATCAGACTTTAATATTTCCTTGAACTTTCTGAAGGCCTCTCCGCACTGCTTCGTCCATACAAACTGATTGCCATCTTTCAACAAGTTATCCAGGGGGTATCTCAATTCCGCATGTTAGGCACAAATTTCCGTAGTAATTAATGGCACCCAAAAACGAGCGGACTTCATTCACATTTGATGGCTGGTAGGTTTACAATAGCATAAATTTTCTTTGGATTCGGTCTAAGGCCAGTACGATCAATTATGTGCCCGAGTACTCTATCTGATGCGTCTTAAAAGCACACTTCTCAGCTTTGATAGTAAACCCAAATTCTTTAATACGCTGAAGCACCTTGTTGAGATTTTCATCGTGCTCTTCTTCAGTTCTTCCCCCGACAACAACGTCGTCCAGATAGCCAGAAGTGTAACACAATCCGGCGAGCATCGCATCCATTATCTGCTGGAACGCGGCTGGCGCAACCTTTAATCCAGGAGGCAGACGATTGTAAAGGTAAAGACCTCGATGCGTGTTGATCGTTAAAAGGGGCCTGTAACGCTCTTCAATCTCAACTTGCAAAATGCGTCTGACAAATCCACTTTGCTAAAAAATTTGCAATGGGCCAATCTTGCAAAAATATCATCGGGGAGCGGTAACGGATATTCATGCGGACGCAACGCATCGTTCAACCCCGTCGAATAATCGCCGCAGATTCGAATAGCTCCACTGCTTTTGCGTACGACGACTATTGGTGTCGCCCATTCCGAGTAATCAACAGGTGTGATCACATTCATCTTGACCGGCGATCGAGCTCTTCCTCTACTGTAGCCTGCATTGCGTATGCAACCGGTCGCTTCGGGCGGAACACTGGACGGCAATTATCCTTAAGCTGCAGCTTGATCTGCGCTTTCGTGCAAAGCCCTGTGCCACGAAAACTTCCGGAAAACGGCTCTGCAACTCCTTGCAGAGAATCTGAATCTGTGCGGTCGTCGAAACTTTGGCGCAAAACACATCCATTGGAACGGCGCTAAGAGCAAAAAGGTCAATCAAGTCTGCTCCCAGTAACAATAAATCGACTTGAGCCACACGGATGATCGCCGGCTTTGTAGCATTGCAAATGGCAACCTCTGCTCTAAACTCGCCAAGTAGCTCCAGCCTTTCATTAGAGGCAGTCTTTGCGCAAACGGTAGGCTGCACCAATGACGGCTTCCCTACTTTCTCCCACGCTGAACGACCTATGACCGATATATCTGAACCCGTATCTAGCTGCAACCGGATGCCAACTCCATTGATGGAAACTTCCACAAACTTGCGACTAGCCCGTACGCTGCACACCGTGACGGTTTTAGCAAATCGCGTTGGGCGATAAAACTTTCGGGCCAGCCCGATGCTTCTGCTTGCGGCAGCGTTCCTCCAGATGACCAACTTCACCGCATTCACGACACTTATGGTTAGTATGCGGACAATCTCCCCATGCAAAGCTCCACAGAACCAACAAGGGTTACTTGGTTTTCCCGACCGGTCATCACGATGTATGGGACGCGAGCGCAATCCTTTGCCGCGAAACCCATGATGGCTACGGCGCGCGCCATTTTGAATTGCCAACACTCGCTCCTCTTTTTCTCCAATGATCATCGCATTTGCTTCTTTAATGCCACCAGACGACTACACTCCGCCGATAATTGCTCGAGGGTGATTTCAGCATGTTCCTCGATACGCCGAGAGCAGCTTTACCCGAAAATCTCTATCCGTGTCTTCTTTCAGCCCACATACAAAAATCAGACACTTGAGCTGTCTTCACCCATGCGGTTCAGCTCAAAATCAACACATGCCCGATTGACCTCGACATGCGTAGGCCAAAAAATCCTCAGCTTTCGTTTTGACGATTTGCATGCATTTGTAGCGTTTAGTTAAAAGGGATTCTGCCTTGCCGAAAATGGCCTTCAATTTTTCCACGGTAGCCTCAAATGTTAAATCGGCGGGGATTACGGGGTAAAATGTAATTCACGTACCTCTCATGCTCCATTGATCTAGCTTCCGCATAAGCATTCGTACCTTGGCCGCATCGTCAATCCTGGCTGCATCACTGACGAACAGATCCTCGTAGCGCGAGTACCACGCCTCGAACGTTAGACCGGCTTCAGCCTCGAAGCGGAATTCGGTGATGTTTCTCGCCAGCGAGTCCAGGATTTGCTCCGGATTGGCTGGAGCTGACCGATGCTGCTGCTAGCGGTTGCGACGCGATTTCCGATACTAGTGGTTGCTGCTGTGATGCACTTGGCGGATGCACTACTGGTAGCTGCTGCTGCGATGCGTTTGTGGGCAGTGATGCTGGCGGCTGTTGCTCAATTTTGTCATTAATTGGCGTAGAAGCTGCATTATTTGATACATTGTTGGCTCACCGTTTTGTGACACGCCTGGTAGCGATGGCGGGTGCTGCATCGAAGCGGCTGGAGCGAGCGATGGCGGATGAAGGCTTGTGGGCGCTGATGATAGCGATGGCGAAAAATGTACCGGGACGCTTGAGATCCCTGCTGCTCGACCGCTGAGCGTTTGACGGGAGCGGTTGGCCGTATCCGGGTTGTAGTAACGCAGTACCCGGGGTTTCGAACTGCTGCGAGAGACGGCGCTTGCTCTTCCTCCATCGATGAGTCCGTACGACGGCGTTTGCGTGAGGAAGGAATTGTTGCTCTGCGTGTGTATCCACTTTTTTTTACCAAATTTCCTCGCCGCCACTTTTATGTTGGTGATATCGGGGGAGACAATGATGCCGGTACGCGGACGATTGCGGTTTTACAACAAATTAAAACTTATTTATTACATTACACTTATTACACTTATTACACACGCACACACACACACACGCTAAAACTTCGCTCGTCTAACGCGTCCTGTCTCGGCAGCGGCTGGATCAAGAAAGAGGCCGATCGGTCCCGAAGCCCGAACACGAAGGATGAACCGCATGGCACGTCGATCGCTGTCATCCGTTGACAGGACCGAGTAACGGCGTTACGGTCCGGGCCTCCGCTGCTTGGTCGAGTATACACTCAACACATTACGCTAGTTGTCTTCAAGTACAGCTTAGTTTACTCTAATTTACACGACAAATCGTAGTACAATTCTAGCAGTAATAAACTAAAGTAAATACCAAATTACCTAAACAGTGCGCCCAAAACATCATCCTATTAGTGATGTTGATTTCTGTTTACGCACGGCTCCAAACAATCAATCACGGCAATACACATACACCCGTGAAACTATTGCGCGCTATCGCCCAAAACACAACACCGATCGATCGATTGCTGTAAGCTTCACCCTAGACCCCCCTTCCTCGCCCCCCACCCCCCCTTCTCAGTCAACCCTACCCACGCTCCCGACCCAAACTTTTACGGGGTGCGTGCCACATCGGCCCAAAGCCGGCGTACCGGAGCAAACGTAAAACTTTTCCCATTTGCCTACCATAAACACGCCGGAATTACCCTTCGACGCTTCATTTAATGGGATAGTGAGACAAAACGACGGCCGTTGATGAAACGGAACAGGACACACACACACAAACGAAAACAACAACATAAACGGGGTAAGACAAACACGGGCAGCCGCGCTATGATTTCCAATCGGTGAAAACGATAAAAAAAACGGCAAACTATAAAAAAACGAAAGAAAGATCGTGCCAGCTGTGGCAGCAGAACGAACGGAGGGGGGGGCAAAACGCAAATCAACAAACTAACGGTGGTGAAAAGAGGGGGGGGGGGGCAGTATCACCGCTCCTCCTTCCACGAGGGAGTATCTCTTGTATTTTATTATTCCACTCTTATCTGATTGATTCGATACGGACGCTTCAAACTAAAAGATAGCGAAGCGCCGACGCAAGCGTTCGTTTGGCAAGCGATGAGGGACCACCAGGTGAGCTTTGGGCTTTTTTATTTTATTGACAATTTATTACCCTTTGTAAAGGAGTAATACGGTCCTCGCGAGGCGTTCAAAGATGACAAAAAGCATTGGTGTAAGAATTGGATAAAAAACAGGCAAAAATGAATATAAAACAGAGGAACGATGTAAACAATAAAGTAATATGCTAATTAAACCCATGAAGCAAAACGCACAAGGATTTTTACATTAAAGTTTGTACAAATTGATACTGTAAAAAAAAATGTGTGGAGCATCCTTCTAAATTCTAACCTCCATATGAATAATAAAGGCGCTTCAGCACTGTTGTTGAATAATGTATAAAAATATTGCACACACACACTAGGCAACAGATTTTTGTATCGATTTAACTTCCAGATATGCGTGTTTGTTTTTTTTTGTTACACACCGATCGAGACTTTTTTTTTGGTTCTATTCCAACGGATCATCCCCACCAGCACAGCCCATAGCGCGCATAAGTTGCATATGCACACAGTTGCAGCGGCGTGTTAGCATATTTTATTTCGCGCTGTTTGCGCGCTACGCAAACCACGCATTGTCGTCGTGCATTATTTAGCTCGCTAACCAGCAATAAACCGACCTGCACATGCAGGAGAGCTAAGGTTTCACACTGCAAACCACCAGCTATCGTGGTGCGGGCCAAGGCAAACCAACCAAAACGGACGACGGTGACGAGAGCGCGTGTGGCTAGTCGGTGGTTTTGTTCGACTGGTGGGTACACTCTGTTGCGCTTAGGACCGGAAATGGGGTCCGGGTTGTCTGTTTGTGTTTTTTTTTTTTTTTTTTTTTGACAAGCAACAAGTTCAACCGGGAATAGAATATTAGCGACCAGCACGATCGATGGTTGTATTCATGAGAAAATATGCTCACGTGTTTTAATGCGAAAAACTAGGAATTGGATTGGAATTTTATTAAAATACTTAAAAGTCGTATATGCGAGGTTCACTTATTTGATCAACCTTAGTTAGAGATTTCAATTTTTATTTCAAATAAGTAAGCGAACACGGGGTGGTCCTAGGCGATAGTGGCGCCGGTATTCACTATCCTTACAATCCTCGAAACCGCTCACGATCCAGCGCCTGCCAATCCATTATCTCGGCCGTTCTGGCGGGCGCTTCAACACCATCATTCCATCACAGTTTGGGCCTACCACGCCAACTCTTTCTGTGTGGACGGCCTAAAAGAACTTTACGGGCTGGGTCGTCCGGTGTCATTCTCATGACATGGCCAGCCCACCGGAGCCTGGTGAGTCTAATTCGCTGCACGATGGTGAGATCATCGTACAGCTCGTAGAGCTCGTCGCTGTAGCAGCTCCAAATTCCTTCAGAGCATCTTCCACTCGAACGCGGCTAAGATGGTTTTGGTCAGTTTTGGTCAGAGTCCGTATCGGCGTATGTGAGCAGTGGGGCTATAAATGTCGTGGATAAAATCGAATCAGAGAGTCGAGGATCTAGAACAAGATCCGCAAGGTCCATCCATTATGCTGGCCAGCTTCTGATAATAGGAACGGTAAATAAAAAAAACTCAGAACAAATCAGCTCCATTGACCCTTACCTGGATCGCTATACTGGTTGGTAAAGATAAAATCGTTCCCTGCAGAAAAAAGTATTATAATAATACAGTTAATGATAAAATGAACCTTTGATTAACACTCTGACAACGCATACTCTGATTAATTTCCGAAGGATGTGTTCAAATTCTGAAGAAACCCCTAAAGGAATCTTATACATTCATGTGGTCAAAATAATTATTTACTTCTCATACGTACGATTCTCAGAGGATCTCATAAGTAAATATAAAAGTCATGTTGTAGCTGACCGTTGCTACATTAGAAGCCACATCGATCGATCGTTGTACACGATCCTTCCTGTTAAACATAAGTACAGCACATAGTTCACCAACACAAACAACACTAGAAGCACCAGGTGTATGTGGCTAGAAACGAATCGCAAACTTACAAAAGTTTACGACAAAAAAACCTCCCAAAAAAGATCGAAATTGCCTCCGAAGTGGACCAATAAAATGGAAAGGTAAAGGTAAGGCAATTCGTGGTACGCTAAGAGCGTACGTCACCGAGGCACATCTTCATCCAATGCATTCCGCTAATGAACTAATTAAGCCCATTCGGTCTGCGTAGCCTTAATCCGGTTTGCGGAAAGGATTTGCGCCTTACGGTACGGTACGGTATAGAATATCATACATCAGCTTCCTACCACCGTTACCTTTTTCGGGACCGGCGGGGTCTGTTCCGTGCTTCCCACATCTCGGACATGTCATCTCGTTTTTTCACGTTACACACTTTAATTGGATTTTGAAGAGGTCGTTAGGCAATTAAAAGTTTTCTCGTGACTTTTTCATATCACTCGCAACAAAAAAAAAAACAGAACAGATCCATGGCTACCTAACCTACGAACATCGAACGTATGGCACATTAAACGGGACGGATGGAAAGATTTGTCTTGCTCAGAGAGAAGTGATGACCATGAAATAAAATCTGACTCTGACTTGTCTTTTGCTTTCTGTCTGACTTTTAAAGCTGTATGCCTCACTGTAAGTTCATCAATAACTTGTATCATTTACGTAAAATATCTCACAGCATCCCATCTCATTTTACCAGCGTACCTTGAGCGAAAAGTTTTAATGATTGTCGCCAGCGCACGCCGGTCGAAAACTATCGCGCAGCAGGCAACTAAATCGAACCCGTCAGCAACACAACAACGTACACACCATGGTCCAGAATTTGTTGATGAATAATAGCTTCTTGATCCAACGCTGGCGGCCATTGTTCATCCAGCTCGCCCATTTCCAGCGCCCAGTTTCGGATGGATGGATGGCGCCCGTTCATGCTGGCGAACATCGGGTATCTAATTTCGATTAACCGTCGTCTATAGCGAACCTCATTAAGAGTTTCCTGATCAAACACAGGGAACGTGAACTAGCGAGGTAATAGATATCTTGCATTAGCTCCTGTACCGGGCCGGTGCTACACGTGCCAAAAGGAAGCATAGGGAGTAGTGGAGTACCGTGGCTCAAACTTACCGCAGGAGCGAAACTGTTACTCTACTCGTTGATGGTAAAGTTACTTCATCGTGGTGGTTGTCAAAATAAAACTTTTATTTACACTTTACAGTACGTGGCGTTTAGCTGTTGTACTCGTAAAATGTTCTTCTAAAGCAGCTGGCTAACTGCCGCGTAATTCTAGCTTTTAAAATATTCACCTCAATTTAAAACGCTATCCGCCTAAATGTAGGCAAGCTCCGAACAGCCATCTCCCTGGCAACGCGTCACCATCCTTAGCTTAGCTTAGCAACAGAAAATTTCATTCCACAGTCAATCAATTTAAGTGAAGGAAAAACAGCTTCAAATTGTTAGCAAATTATTCCCGCCAACGTTTATTAAATCACAATCAAATGCCGTTTTTTTTTCTTCTTTGGGAGTGGGGGGACTCAAAAGCCATGGCTGTGTCACCCAGCAACACTAGTCGCTGCGCTCATTAGGCAGAAGCAAATCATCATTCCGTTATAACTTCCGGATCGGCTGTTGCCGATCGTTCAGCGTACTCGCTATTTATCAGCTCATCATCACCACGACCGATCTTAACCCTAGCCGGTTGATGAATACTCAAGCTTCCATCTAAAACCACTTACCAGAACTGCTCTGCTGTCCGCGCGCTCGAGCCGTGGAGCACGCGAATCAAATCCAATTTCGCCACAAAATCACACGAATCTGTGCCGGAGGAGATGAAATCGAAAAGAGGATTAGCGATGAGGTAAGCGACTTTTGGTAATGTTTCCTTTAGATTTGAGCGACAGATTGGCCCATTTCATCGGTAGTTTTTCGTTAACAATTTAAAATACTTATTTTTCCCCACGATAGACCGATAGAGAGCTTTCATTCCGATGAAACAGACCACCGTACAAACCCGTGTCGGCGAAACGGGCACTCTTTCTTGGAAGAACTATTTTTACCATCACCGACTCATCGGTTGAAGTTTCCACGTTTTTTCCCCGTTTTTCGGTGTAGGCTACATAAATATCTCAAGATGCAATACGCCCCTCGTGGGCTTCGGGGCGTGAGTGGGTTTTTCTCCTTGTGTGTGTGTGCCATCCCATCTTCAGCTGCAAAATCCTCTTTGCAAGCCGTGGAAGGTCGTGTGCGCGGAACCGGGGCGAGAAACGCAGAAACACTGCACCAAACAGAACGCTCCCCATGGACCAACCGATTGCCCGACGATTAATTATTAAACCGCACTTCAGCGAAGATTTGCTTTGCTTACGCCGGCAAACCGCAAAGCTTCTTACGGTTCCTTATTGTCCGCGAACGTCTCTCGTTTACCACGCGCCCCGACCCGGCCACGGTACGGTGAAAGCAGTTTTCTTTCCGAAACCGAAAAAACTGGCCATAACAACCTTCCCCAAACCGAGGAAGCTAATCACACAACGGACGGCAAGGCATGAGATGGGAGGAAAAAGGAAGACCGCGGGTGTATGATTACTTGCCACCATTCAGCCTCCCGACTGTCCGACGGGCCCGAGAAGTGTTTGCGAATGATGATTCTGCTCATCATCAGCGGCAAGCAGCGGACCTCGGAAAGGCCACGAACCGCCAGACAAAAACCCGGTGGTGTGCTCGTGGTGGTCATCAAACGTTTGGCTTGATTTCCGTGGGGATTTTGCTGGGTTTTTTGCTTTGACCGTTGTCTTTCTCTCACTTTCTTAACAGTCATCTTGAGGCTCGGCTGCGAGCTACCACCTACCACCCTTCGGGGTTTTCGGCCCTCGGTGTGGTTTCTCTTTTCAGGTACCGAGAGTGAAGTAGGTTTAATTTATTGACTCGAGGTTGGCTTCATTTTTCGCGCTAAATTCCAACCTTTCCTCCCATTGCGACGGCGAATCTGCCAGTCATGATCAAAGCGGCGACGAACTGTTGTGCTGCTCCCGCTCGGCTTTTATACTTGAAACGAATATCGTTCTAGATTGGGTAGCTGAAATGGGGCAAAGAAGAAAAAGAAATCATAATTGATAATGAAACACGTGGGCAGAAGAAGGCTCCCGCTTTGGTTGGGAAACTATTTGTACCTCATTTACCGTCAACTAGGTGGACGACACGGAAATTTTAGATAGAGAAATGTGTTTAATATACCAGGATCGTTTCCAAAACTTATCAGGGGAATAAAGAACCGTAAACATTACAAATATGAATTCAAGCTTATACAGAGTTTCTCAACTTATTTAGAATTATTGCTGAAGCGAATAGGTCGACGTCAGAGACGTAATCGACTCGACAAGCAGCTTCTAGAGGGATCCTAATAACTTAATGATACTCCCATTTTCGTTAGAAAATTTTGATAAAGCTCTATTTTAAGTATTAAATCAGCAAAAGTGTGTCACGGAAGTTTAGCTTCCAGAAATCATCTTTCCCATCTCACCTGAAATCAAATAAACGTCAGGGTGTTGGGAACTTTCGAAGCTGTTTCCTACTGAAGATAGCAATTCGATTTTAGCTTATGCTTATTTCATGAGCCTGTCATCTCATTTCAGCCAAGAAAGCCCTTAATTCGGTAGAAATATTTACTCATTGAAAATTCAGAAGAATTTAAGGTTGACCAATTCCTGAGAAACACGGGTAAGAATATAATCCAATCATCCAATGTTGAATTTGGATAATTAGTATAATTAATTAATTTGCATGAAAATATTTTGAATTGTTATTGCATGAAAAATAAACAACACTTGACAACACTACGAGCAGAGAGTATAAACCAGACGCCAATGTAAGAAAAGTGAACTAGAGTAATTGAATTATGTACAAATCTGACGGTTGAATAAACATTACAAAAGCAACTTCCAAACGCATAACACATATTCAATTATCCGCTCCAGTTTTAGAAATTCCCAAATATCACAAGTTTCCTCCCTTCACGACCGGTGTAATTTATACATTTGGTCCTTCGAACCGGATCGGTGAAAGGAAGCATTACGTGCAGTGAAACTTGCAGCAGGACACTACGTGTTCACAGATTTGGGAATAAACGGAACTACGTACCGTTTATGTACAGTGGTGATTCAAAGTGTGATATTTCTCCGTTTAAACCCGTTGTGTTTTTCATTTCCTTTGGTTGCCCCGCTATCACGGGCAAAGGAGACGTTTGTGAAGTGTTCGTGAAGATTACATCGTGTCACGAACAAGGAACAGAAAAGCGAGTGTGTAGTTCGATCGGAACGCGTAAGAAAACCGACGCCACCCACGCCATTTCAAATTTGGCACCCATAACTGCAACGACACCCATTGCGTTTTCAAATTTGCGCCATTCGAAATTTGGTTTTGCGTACAAGTTGCATCCAAGTTACAGTGAGATTATCCTACGCGCCAAAAATTCAAAGAGAAAATGGCGAAACAATTAAAAGCGTTTCAACTGAAAAAACGCCAAGCTGCCGAGCTAATTAAAACCGTGGAACAGTTCACCAGTGAATATACCGATGATAGAGTGAGTGAAGTATCAGTGTGTCTAGACCAGCTGGAAAGGTATTACGAAGATTTTCTCCAGGCAAGCGCGAAAGTTTCGGAGCTAGATGAGGATGGGGCGGAAACGTATGTGGCGGAACGTTGCGAAATGGACACGCGTTACCGACGCGTGAAGGGTTTCCTTCTACGAAGGCAACCCTCGAACCCGGGTGTGAGTGATTCGGTGTTGATCGCGAATTCAACGATGAATACTACGGGACGATCGAGTGCTGTGAATGTGCGTCTGCCGAAAATCGAATTACCTACGTTTGATGGTGATTCTACCAAGTGGCTTACTTTCCGGGACCGATTTGTAGCTATGATTGATTCTTCCGCGGACATTCCTAACATCATGAAGCTGCAATATCTGCTGTCGTCGTTAAAGGGTGATGCTGGATTGCTCTTCGAGCATACCACCTTAACAGCAGATAATTACGACGTGACGTGGACTGCCTTGCTGAAGCGATACGACAACCCGCGTACGCTTGTTCGCGAGTACTACCGGAAGATTCATCACCTACCGACAGTGAGCCGTGAAAGGGTGGATGAATTGGCGCAGCTCGTGGATGAATTCACGCGGCACGTGAACGGGCTGAAGAAACTCGACGAGCCCGTTGAGTACTGGGATACGCCGCTCGCCAACCTCTTGCTGATGAAACTGGACACGGCGACCATCTTGGCTTGGGAAAACCATTCAGCACAGCACACGAAAGATAAGTACAAGGAGTTAGTAGATTTCCTTCATAGTCGTGTCCGAATCCTTAAGTCAACGCGTGAGTTTTCCCATACTGAACTAAATACGAGAATGGTGGCCGGTAGCAAAAAAATATTCGAACATAGACCAAGGTTGGTGGGTAACACAGCGACGGCAGGAAGAGCAATACCGCATATGTCAGCGCCACAGCCACCACAACCACCGTGCATTTTTGGTTGCACGGAGGCTCACCATTTGCGGGTTTGTCCGGAATTCGCAAATAAGGACGTACCCCAACGGCGGGAAATCGCAACACGAGAACGGCTGTGTTGGAATTGCCTGAATCGTCATCACCAAGTGAGGGATTGCCGCTCGTCGTACCGGTGCACTACGTGCAAGGCACGACACCATTCACTACTACATGTGAATTCAGCGGTGACCATGGCTGCGCAATCCGATGAGGAAATGGTTCTTCTGGAAACGGTCCTTCTCCAGCTCGTGGATGATCACGGCAACACGTATGATGCGCGGGCACTTCTCGATTCGGGATCGATGTGCAATTTCGTTTCCGAAACCATGGCGCAGCGATTGCTAACACCGTTGTCAAAGGTAGACGTTGCCATATCTGGTATAGGGCAACAGATGCAGCACGTCAAGGGTTCCATTACAGCGGCCGTTCAATCGAAAGGGGCTGACTTCTCTACAACAATGGAATTTCTTGTACTAAAGACTCCGTCGGCAGATCTTCCAACCACACCGATAAACGTAGAGTCGTGGTTCCTCCCGAATATAAAATTGGCTGATCCTACTTTCCACGTCCCCGGAAAGGTAGATGTGGTTATTGGCGGTGATACATTTTGGGAACTACACACTGGAAGGAAGCGGTCACTGGGCGAAGGAAAACCATGGTTGTTGGAGACACCGTTTGGATGGGCGATCTCTGGGAATACTTCCCGTTGTTCTGGGCCCAATTTGCGGTTGTGTCACCTGGCAACCAATGAAGGTGACATTGCAGCTTCGCTACAACGGTTCTGGGAGGCTGAGAGCATTTTAGAAGGCCCTGCGTTGTCTTTGGAAGAAGACCTGTGTGAGAAGTATTATGCTTCCACGACTACGCGAAATGCTCAAGGTCGCTATGTCGTGTCGTTGCCGCGAAATGCCAAACCGGAGAAAGTCCTGGGTTTGTCAACCCGGCAAACAATTCGGGTCAGTTTGTAGGTGAGGGGTATGTAGAAATCGTGCGAAAATGGGTGAAACTCGTGGGGGGGCAATCTCGCTCGGGCGAACTAGCTGTTTTGCTCGTTGCAGCGCATGCGCTGTGCTGTCTTTGAATGTGTGCGTGCGTCAAAAGCGAGCAAAACGCCGCTGTGTCAAAAAATGTGTAAACAAACTCAGTTGGAGTTCAGAAAGTAAACATGCGCAATCCGCTTGGTTATGTGCAAAAATTCGTGAAATAATCTAAATATTCTTTATTTTGAACACATCGAAGCTATTACCGATATGTGCAGTGCCGTGGAATAACAAAAATTGCTTCAAAAAAGCTGTGTGTGTGGCTGATACTCCAGCATCTTCCCAATATGTGTGTAAACAACGCCAA
The DNA here is from genome assembly GCF_013141755.1 of Anopheles stephensi. NCBI lineage: Eukaryota > Metazoa > Arthropoda > Insecta > Diptera > Culicidae > Anopheles > Anopheles stephensi. The sequence goes on along the minus strand of NW_023405427.1, from coordinate 38,187 downwards.
GAGTATTACTGTTTTGTGATCATCATATTTGATTCGGATTGCACATTACCGGGCAGAAAAAGGTAACGTATTGTTTTCCATACTACTGTGTTCATAGCAACGCCTACTGTTATTTCATTTGCGCTCATATTACACCTTGTTTAACCTATTTTTTTCCTACCTCCACCCATAGCTTCAAGCAACCAATTTTGTACAGCATCCGCACGCTGTATGAAGGTGTAAAACAAATTTTCATCTGTAAGATGCTCTTCAAACCTGTCCAGTGACTCTTCATTGCTTATATATTGCATCGGGATGGTTTAAGCATTGCGTCGCACGCCTTTCATCGGGTGTATTGTGGCCACTACATCCAGTTTTAATAATGAACATTGTGAACAAAAATCGTGCCCAGGACAAGTTCTTTTTGCTTGAATTAACTCTGTGTTCTTATTTACATGAATAGATACGGTGGACGGATGAATGCTGCTTGCTGACGACTGCTCTTCGTGAAATGTTGATCCCGGTGATGAAACACACGGTTCCGGTGTCATGCTTGGTGACGGCTGACGGGAACCTTGATGCACGACAGTCGTTTTTGCCGGTCGCGCAAAGTCATGCGCGCATGAACCAGCAGCTGAAGCAACAGACGATTTCGGCGTCGCACTTGTAGTTGGCTGCGATCCTTGCATTTGTTCGTCAAACGATCCTAACGATCACGGAATGCCATCCACGGATCCAGCCGCACGCACTTGTGGTCAGCTGCGATCCATGCGAACGCTTTAACGACATTGTCGCTAGTGGAGCAACACGCACGGAACTAGCAGGCACAAGTATCGCTTTCGTTGAGGGCTGCGATCCTCGCTTTTGTTCCATCGATCCTGCCGGACGCGTAGCGATATCCACGGAACCAGCAGTGAGAGCAGTAGAAGATTCCGACGTCGCAGACGATCCTGCCGGCCGCGGAATGACACGCATGGAACCTGCAGCGGGAACAAATGCCGATCCTCGCTTTTGTTCCACCGATCCTGCCTGCGTAGCGATATCCATGGAACCAGCATCGGGGGCAAGAGACGGTTCCGGCGTCGGTCTTGATGACGTTCGCGGTCCAAAAACACGGACGATCGCTCCTGTGGAGCATAACACAGCCGAAGGCAGTTGTTGCAGTGCAAAAAGGCGCCCTTTCTTTGGTGGTTCCGACATTATATTTTGGCTGAAATAATCAATCGTTTTATTATTTTTTATGTAAGTATGATAATAATTTGATTCATTGTCATGCACTTAATCTTACTTACTTTTATTTATTTATTTTCCAGGTGAAACTGCTGAGTTGAATTTGAATGCTGCACGCTGAGTGTTTATGTTTTCAGCTGTGACTTTGAATAAAGGGTAACAATCACACGCACAATGCCACATTCATGCTAGATGACACGCACACACAGAAAGAAATCGCGACGAAACAGCCAAGGGGCGAAATGGAAGAAATGGGCGAAAAGCTGTCGAAATTTGAAAATCGTCATAAAACGCGTCTAAGTGATGGCTTTTATGACGGATTTTTGCTTCGGGATTTTTCCCCCATTTCGCTCGATTTCTACATACCCCTGGCCCTCAATCGTGCTAGCCGGGAAGGGATATAGCAGATCGGCGTTTGTTGGGAGTTGAACGGCGGCTAAAGGCCAATCCGGTAAAAGACTCGAGAAGGCCCCCCCTAGAATCTTTTGTGTGCAGCACTGTGGCCTGTCATTTTTGTTGTACAGTGGAATTTCTGTATGGTCAAAACCCATTTGATGTAAACATTGTGCATTGTTCCTTAATTCTGTTAATAGACAGCGAGTAGAACTTGATAAAATACATTGTAACAAGTGATTTGAGATTACGATATTCTTATGCTTCCTCTTTTGCTGAATATCAATGCAAGGTAACAAGTATTCATCGAATTACTGTTCCGTTACCGTCCGAGAACGCCTTGCATGTTTTAGGCCCGATTGTTCACCCCTAGTGCGACTGAAAACTAGTACGAAGCCCCTGTAACCCAAAATGAATGGTAGGGTTAGCGAAGAGGGGATTTTAATCATATAATAACAATATTTTATTCGACTTTCTTCAATCAATTTTGACCACACTGAAAGCACACTGAAAGCTCACTGTGAAGCTCTCGCAACGTGTACTGCGGATTGCATACCTTTAGGCGTAAATCCTACAGCGCCTAACAAATTTTGTCAGGGGGGGGCCTTCTCGAGTCTTTTACCATTAAATCATCTAATTCATTGCTAAGATTTAAGTCATTCACTCACTTCTGCCTCAATTTGCTCATCACTACTTTCGACTATTAGTTTAGGAACTGCCGGTGCCGTCTACACGAGGAAGGTGCTATTTTTGTTAAGAGTTACCTTTAGTAAGACAAAAACTTAAGAAACAGTAACATCTATCCTGGTGTTTTATTTGACCGTACTTTTCCTTCCACTAGTGATGAAAACAGTTAAATAAGATCGCGCGATAGGATCACCCAATTTCGTCCAATTTAGGGCAACATTCGGAGGTGTTTTCAATAAAAGTGTTTTGCTTGTTTCGGCATTCTTCTGCGTTGGAATGTGTTTACTAATGAACTCATAAAACTATCCACAAAATAACTTATAACACGCTATACCGAACAAATCAACCACGCGAAGGAAAACGCGAACCAAACATAGGAGAGAATATGAAACACGTTCCCATCCCCCATAACGCTGTCGGGATCTAACACTTTTCGACCGTGTCCGACCGACCAAGCAGCGTGTCCGTTCGCCCAGCTAATACTTCCGTCCCGGGTTTAGCACTTTGCAGAAATGCGGTAACGTGACGTGACAATCGACCTGCGTCCCGGGCCCACCGCCACTGCTGTTGGGCGAGGGCCGGGTCGAACGGGTGGGTCATTGGTGGGCCGGCTGCTCTGCCTCCCGGATGTAGTCCTGATGCCGGCGGACCACATCCGCCACGATCGGTTCCTCGATCTCCAGCCCGGACAGGGCCTGATCCTTCGTCAGCACGATCTCATAGTTGGTGCTGGGCGTCACGAACACGACACGGTTCTTGCGCGTCTGCAGTATGTTGGCGATCACCAGCTTGTGCTTGTACTTGTTCAGACTTTCGCGCGACTTGGCAATCAGCAGCGCTTCGTCCGTTTCCAGCTTGAACGACACGACGTACGCGTGCGGCACCCAGAGGCTGGCGAGCGGGGCCAGCATCTTCGGCACCAGCTGGAGCGATATCGTCGGCGCACCGTGACCGGACTGTATCTTGTGCGTGGGCATTTCGTCCTGCGGCACGTAAAAGTCGGAAACGGCCGCGGCCAGAAACAGTACCGCGTTCCGCTCGAACGGTGCCAACGATTCGCAGGCCGCCCGCAGCAGCCACATGTAGTCGACCACGCTGGTGAAGGTGATGTACAGCATCCGGTGCGTTTCTTGGGCATTCTTGTACTTGTCCAGTACCGGCGCCAGCACATCGACCGAGTCCGGTTTCACTGTAAATAATGTAATGGGGGCGGTGGGTTTGGAAAGTCCATAAGTAGTATGAATATTGAGTATTTCAGGCAGCATTACCGATCGGATGGTCGGATGTGCAGAAATAGCAATGAAGGAAAGCTTCATTAACGAGGCTGCTTCTTTGTGCGGAAAATACGCAAGAAAGGATGTTAAAAGAGTAAGGACATCGAGTAGACAAACTCAACAAGACTTTTTTCCCCTTATTCCATGTACTGTACGATAAACTTTAAATGCAAAACCCTCTCTCGCACATTCCTTTAGCATCTGCCATTAGTTTGTACCTAATAAACGTTGAGAAATACTCACTTGCTAGAAGTGCATTTTCCTACCGAGACAAACGGGAAATCAAACTTACCGGTGATTGTGGTGCTCATTCCTTCCTCGTGCAATTCCAGCATATCGAGCAGCTGCTGGCCGGTGAAGTGGCGCGAAAATGGCTCCAGTGATTTGGTTCGATGCATAAAGATAACGGCATACCCATGTTCCAGAAAGTACTCGGCCGAGGCGGATCCACGATTGCCGGCACTGAAGTTATCCACGAAGCGCACCGTATTGTGCTCCAATGGAACAGTCGTACCGCCGGACTGTAGCAGCACACAGGAGGATACCACGGAATAGGCGGAATAAAGTAGAAAAGAAAACAGAAAGGAAAATTATAATGACAGGGGTTTCAAAATACTTTAATGTTTTATATATGTTTTAAAGGTCCAACCACATTAATCGCAATGAAACGTATTTAAGAACAATTCAATGAAAGATTATTATTATTCTTCTTTGACCTAACGACCTCTCAGGAAATGCCTGCCATTTCTGGGTTACCCCGGTTAGAAGAAGGAATAATGAATCTATTAAAATTAAGCGAAATGTTTCTTCTTTTAAACTACAGAAAATAGAGCAAAGAAAGTAATATGAAAGGAAAAGATTTAAAAGTGAAATATTTTCGGTATTCCTATATGTAATGGATTGTGTTCAAACTTTCGTATATTTTTTAATCTTTGATTTTTGAAATTCACGACGCACTGAAAGCAATTTTTATCTCCAAAAAAGACTATTTTTCGTTACATTTATTTAGCTCCTGCATATGTTAGAGACACTGCACCAGAGATGTATATACATATATTGAAAGGCTTCATATTTAAAAAAATGACACCACCAGAAGCGCATGAAAAAAAACTAAAACTAAAACCAAATTTAAGAAATTTGGCATAATAACTCTAAAAATAGCATAATAAGGGCTAATTAAACATTTATCAAAAATCATTTTTACGTTATTTAGGAACTTTAGAACTACCTGTAGTTTTTACTGAATTTTCAAATGGTGATTTTCATGATAAACGATTGATTTTCGTAAGAGGCTTTGTAGTTAGGTTACATGAAGCAATTTTCTTCTTCTTCTTCTTCTTCTTCCTTGGCACTACAACCTCAAGAGGTCTTGGGCCTGCCATTTCTGGCTTTCTGTGACTTAATTTTACCCGCAGTAAAGTAGTCAGTTTTACGTCTGTATGGGATTTGAACCCCGGCCGGCGCCCCAAGCAATTTTTAACCCTATGAAAAAATAAGTTCTCTACAATTTTGCAGCAGATCATATTTGCCTATGTTTTAAACTTTTATAGTTATCTAAAAAAAACTAGAGGCCTTATTGTTCATTTACGCACTGTATCATTCCGATCAAGCGTAAGCTATTGAGAAATCATTTTACTAATAATCGATTTGCGTATGAAAATGTATGTAAATATACGAAAAAAAAATTAGCCATACGACCAGGCCGTCCTAAACGAATTAAAAAAATAAAATAAAATAATACAGTCGACAAATAGAGGAAGAAACACCTTTCAGCGTTTCTAAATGTCTGGAAGACCCCCCAACTTAAGTCCAGATCTCAGACCCCATCGAAAACTTATGAACATTTTCGATGCTGACGATGTTGGCAACACTAGAACTTATTGTTTGAGAAGATTTTTTTTGTTTGACCAAGGATACGAAAGCGCTCGCTGCAAATCATTACGTCCAAAGACCACTTCATATGAATGATTTAAGTGCTATTAGAATTGTTAAATGAATTTGTTTGTTTGAGTGTTAAAAAGTTGGCTTTTTTGTTTTGATTTGATAATTTAAACTCAACTATTTTTCTTAAAAACAAGCAAGTTTATTGGATAATTGTTGTTGTAACAGTGAAAAGTTGAAATATTCCGGTAAATGATTCAAACACATTCTCAAAACCCTGTATTACGCCCTAACGTTCACTAAAAGTAACGAACTAACTAAAAAAATAGTCAGAACGTCGAAAAACAAATCGATAAGAAAATAGGAAAGAATTCAAGTTCAACAGTCCATCCATCTACCGCAGCTAACCAAACCAGCCATCTGTCTAACCGAAGACACCTGTCCGCTAACTTGCCAACTGAATCGACAGGACTCGAGCGAGAGGTGGCAAACGTATCGACAGGAAACCGGATTGCAGTAAAAGCATTGCAACGTGCCGGACACAAGCCACACCACCAGGAAAACTTACGCGCCACACACACACACAAACTGTCCAACTGATGCAAAAGTTTTCCCTCCCTTTGCTAGTTACTAGTGTGTTTCTCGAGCGAAGAAGCAGAATGGCTTAATGCTTCATTTGGAAGTCAAATTAAGTTTCTACTAAGATGTTACTACGAAGGTAGGGGAAGATTTTCCACAGATTTTCTTTTTGGAAATTTCCACCACAACTGCCCAATTTTCTTACCCGACACAGTTAAGTAAACTGTATCGCCTGTACAAAGGTGCAAACCATTTTCCTTGCGCAATAGTTCGATAACATTACTCGTTCATCCTCCGGTCGAATGCGGTTCCTTTGGCCTGATGTATTGACAGAAATCCTTACCAATGAGCTGCCAAGCAGCAGAGCAGAAGGTATAATTTTCTTCAGCCGCACACCACCTGTCCCGAGCTACACCTGTCCTTTTCGTTCGCTTTTCGAGTCTCGAGTTGTTTAGTGCCAACGGCCAACGGCGCCACGGACAGAAAGGGACTGCCCTTAATGTGCCGCAATGAAAGTGAAGTGCTCGACAGGGAAGCTAACTTTATGTTTTATGCATAACACGGAACCGCCTACCAAAAATGGAAGAAACACGAAAATCTAATAAATCGAGCACTGTGGTGGGAAGGCTTCTCGCTTGGAAAATCGGAACAGTGCCACGAAAAAGATCAGCCAGACCCGGGAGTTGACTGGAAAAGGATTGGAACGCTATAAATCTAAAGATTTGGAAGTTTGCAAGGAAAACGCGATCCTTGTGTATTCATTAAAGTTCCACATTAACTGGTGCAGTTCTGGACACGGAAACCAAAGATCTAATTCGTGGACAGGGTCTCTATCTCTCTTATTGGCCCAACGACCTCTTAGGTCATGCCTGCTAGAGGATCTGGAGGATTACTAGACTTACTGATACCACATAGTTGAATAGTCAGTCCTCACTACGGATTTATGTCCATAAGACTACATGATACAGCCAATAGGTCCTCATTTTTGCCGAATTATCCTTCAGATTCGTTTGACCTTTGATTGGAGGCGTTAAAACATGACTTTCCATTTAGTCTTGAAGATTGAAGAAGACATTTTCCGGCCTTTGTGATCCCAAATATATAGATTATACATATATAACATTCTTCGGTGTAAAAAATAATGGCTGTGAAGGAAATGACTTTATAGTCCAGCCTTACCTAGGCTTAGATGGACATCCTGAATGTCCCCAACAATTGTTCGATTTCAAGGGGATTTTCGATTTTCGTTTGCTGCGCTGTGTATATTAATATTCAAATTTGCCTTCTGCTTCCTGACAATCATCATACTGCTGCATGCCATCAAAGTCAGAACAACAGCGTGATGGTTATTTCACCACCGACACCACCACCTGTTGATGTGAGCAATCGAAAAATGAATGTAGCCAAGGAGGACTCTTGATATAATTCAGTTACTGATTTTTTATGCAGATTGGCTCCCATCGCCATGATTATGGAAACACGATTAGTATGCTACATGCTATATGTAGGTAATTCGATTCTTTTACTTATTCGTGTACAGATGAGAATGTTACTATTAAAAAGGTCTCGTTTTCTTATTAGATTCATAATTTCTGCGTGTTACTGTGTAATGGACTGACAGTATCTCCATCAATCCATCATTGTTTGGTGGCCCCTCATTCCTTATGCAAGAACAATTAAGCCATTGCTACCTTATTCCACAATGCATAACACACCGCCATAGCTTAGCTTTGTGTTCTACAAAGCAAAGGGCGAAAGAACATTTAAAGCGCATTGATAATTACCGTAACCAGCACGATGTGGCTCTTGAGTTTGTAGTGTCGGTCGCAGAATTCCTTCAGCAGGGATCGATTGTCCTCGAAGCAGTTCGGCGGCAGATGTGTAGCATAAAAATCCTCCCAGTGCGACGTCATGGTCATGTGCCAGGTGATTTGGTTTTGTTGCTGTTGCACTAGCGTAGAAGAAAGGGTACAGCAGGTGTCGGCAGATTACTGTCGCGCGTCCGATAGAGCAGGAATCACAATATGGATAGGTGCTGGGCAGGCCTCTTTCCCCACGTTTGATACTATTTGCCGTGCGAGTTATGTTAACTACTGTTTACGCCTTTGCACATCCCCGTTTGTACTTTGCACCTTCTCTGTGCAAACCATTTCCTTTTCCAACACACGTCTCCCAACGGGGGAGTGCCTGAATCGCTCTAGGTCACTGGGTATCGTACCATGGGACAATATCGCCGGATTAGCAGCCCAACTATTAAGTGCTTCCAAGTACTAGCTTTTATGCACTCCGCTGCAACTCACGCACCGTTTGCAATCAATTATGTGTCCAGCAGGTGAGTGATGTTATGCTGACTGACTGGTTGGGCGCACACACACCATCCCTCAAGGTACAGCTGCAGCCGGGCGTAGCGTTATCGACGGTAACCGTGTATGCTAGCAATGCTCACCACACAACAACCGAAACATTTCACAATTCTCACAATAATCCACAGTTTCCACAGCGTGCACGGTCCTTCTTCCGTCCGGTGCTATTACATTTTTTACACTGCACTTACGATATTGCCGTATACATTACATGAGGCCGTGGTGTAGCGCATCGCGGAAGAATATTTTTGACAGCCGCCGTATGTGTCAATCATACGAACACAAACACATGTTTAAAGTGTGTGTGTGTTTTTGCTGTTTATGAACGAATTGTGTAATGTTTTAACACCATAAAGCTAATTAGCTGCAGTTTCCGGACTTTTCGCTCACAATTAAATAACATTGAGCAAAGAGATATGCATCTACTGCATTCGATATGACCACAGCTGCACAACGTGATCCAAAATGCCGCCAACTGTCAAAACAAGCTCAATTTTGACAACCGAACCATTTCATTGTGCTCCAATTCAGCACAATTTCAAAATGACCGTTTAGAAAGAAATATTTGAAATAAAATCGACAAAGAAAATCAAAGCGCACAACATCTCGTCATCGATGAAGTATTAATTCTGTAGCCAGCTTTTAGCTTACGTTTCTTCTTAAGACGAGTAACTCTTCTCACAGTAGTTTATTGCCGTACATGATAATGATCTTTGATGTCGTGTGGATCTTGATTCTTCCTCGAAACTTTCGCCATTGATCGAGCGTTTGAAGATAATGAACTGATTGATTGCGAATTTTATGATAAAATGTCCCAAAAAACTGCCTTCTCGCTCAAACTAACACCACCAATAATACATTATTCACAGGGTTTCTCCTTGTTTGTAGCAATGAGCCACAAAGTGACTTATTAGAGCGTGTATTGTAAGTCCCCACTTTTCGAAGCGCTGACGCGGAACTTCTGATGGAAGCTCGTAATTTAAAATACTTAACCACCGGTGGTTTTGCTTGCTCCTTTTACATGATTTTTGTTTTTTATTTCGTAGCAAGGAAAATGTACATACAAATGGAGAAATTAAACGAACATAAACGAACCTACAAACTACTTCAACCTCGCGCGCAGAGTGGGTGGTGCGGTGCAACAGCAACAGCATAAGGAAAAAGTCAACTACCCAACGCGGATGATAGACGACAATAAGGAGAACAAACTCAGGCAACGACCCATTTCGCGCAAAGCAAGCATCCTTAAGGTGTTCGCAGTGAGAGCATTGGAGCGAGGATGATCACAAGGCAAGCAACAGACTAAAGAAGTAAATGGAAAAGAAAATATTGTAGGAATAAAACCCATTCCGGACACACTCTTGTTTGAAGTAATAGATAGCTCAGTCACTAGGATGTGTTCCCGCATTATCCTCTCCCCCGTGTGCTAAGGGTGTAGCTTTCTGTCGCTTTATTTCGCTTTAATAACATCAGATGTAAATCACACGCACGCAAACGATTTTTATCGCTTCTCCTCCTTCAATCTGTTTCCTCCGTTGCTGTGTGTCAACATGGTTGCAAATCATTACAATTCCATTATCATTGCTCTTTCTAATAAGGAGGGTTTGCCGAATTTAAAAAAATTCTGCCTGCGTTTCTCCCAACAGCTCGCAAGCAGCTCCTCGCTTTACACGATGGTTGGTGGTGGAAGCACTGTATTTGTGTGTTCTCTCCTTACTACACAATCATCCTTGCAGCTTCCTCCCTCACACTAAGGGATCACTCTCCCCTGCTCTCTCTCTCCTCAACTATAAGTATCCGTTGGCGCTATTTGATGAGCGAGACTAAGGACGATACGCAATTTAAACAGATGCGCAGAGACAGGTGGCAGTGTATGAGTATGTGGTGTGTGTGTATGTATGTATTTTTTAAACAATACTTTCTTTATAAGTAGCTTTTTTGCTTCATTTAGCTGTCAGTTTTAACAATAAAGATGGCCTTTACAAGGCGCGCTAAATTAAGCTCAAACAGAACGCAAGCGCGTGGCGGCGCAAACGACCACTTCAAAACGCATTCCCGTATTTTTTTTTATAAATTGGATTGTTTCGCTGCAATCTTTCCGCACACACACTTCTGTTAAACCATTTTCGGTAGCAACAACAACAATAACACGACGGTTGAAAATGGTACACACAACAGCACGAGCGAATAGTTCGCAAGCGAGAAGGCAGTCAGGTTTGGGGCAGAGCCTGTAGAGAAAAATGCGTTGTTGAGAAGAAAAAAACAACACGAGAATATCATAATCCGAACCGTGCGAAAGCATCTAACCGAAACTATCCAAATTATAAAACAAAACCAACTGTAAGCTGCCTTTAAGTTCGTCCTTCCGATTGTTTTCCGACAACAAACACTATTGAAGTCACGGAATCGTTACACATTTCAATTCGTTTCGCAGAGCTTTGTAGAACAAATTGTAACAATCATGGTAATAATTTTTATACAAAAAAAAAAACAAACATTTAAACAAATTTTTACAACAAAAAAACAGACGTTAATGTATCATCGTAATAAAGCAAAATTTGTGCACGATTGCTTTATCATGATTTACATATATCATCAAAGAAACGGGCAACAGAATTGATGCAGGGTTTGATCGCGCGAATTTCACCCACCGCATTTGCTGAATAAGTCTTCACTCCGTTTTCCACCACCTAATATCGGAAAGTATGGGTTTAAATCATGGTTTAAAACCCAGAGACCCCGGGTGTATTATCCAACTATTTCGCCAACCTCCCGTCGAGCGGTGGTAGTTACAGTTAGTCCAACCTATTCGCACTTAGCAGTGTAAGGGGTGGGGGGAGCCGTATACGAAGTATGTATGCATTCTTTGTTGATTATAACATATTATAACTATCCAAAAAATAAACGGGCACCCACGGTAAATGGGTAAACACATTTAGCAAAGGAGCTAAATAGAGTCCTGCCTGCCTATTTCACCCCGATATACATACACGCGTACGATCCCATAGGCTGCGGGATCCATCATGCTGCATCCTTCTTTTTTTGCCTAATACAATTTCGACCGTGGAAAGAATCAAATTTTCTTACACGTTTTTGCAGACATTATTAAAAATAAAAAAAAAAACCCAATCGGAAATGGGAAAACATAACCACACCTGCTCACATTTACTTTTGGGGGATTCGGGGAGGGGGGGAGGTGGTGGTGGTTCGCCCGCCGCCGTTTCTGCTTGCTTTTTGTCTCTTTCGCGCACACACACACACACACACGTTCGTTTATACACACACGCATGTTGTATATTGTTTGATGTTTTTTTGTTGTTCTTGTTATCACTCTCTCTCTCTCTCTCTCTCTCTCTGGCTCACACTGTATCGAGATGATCCTTTACACATTATCGCCATAGTCTCGTTCGCCAACGTTCAGTCGATCCGGCGCAGCCGTAACGGAGAAGCCCAAAATTCGGCTATCGAGTTTCATCATCTTGTTTTTTTTCACCTTCTTATTTTTACCCTGCAAACAAAGAAGAATAAAGGAAGCACCATTATTATCTTGCCCATCTTGCTCAACGCTTTGCATGAAAATTGCCAGTGTTTTACGGCTCAATGCAAGGGTTTTTTGCGGAACGAAGTCAGGATGAAGTGGATTATTGGCAGGCAGAACTAGAATATGTCACCGTTTCTGCCAGAAACGTGATGTGCAAACTGAATCAGAATGAGTGAATGACTTAAATCTTAGCAATGAATTAGATGATTTAAATCATCACGAAGAGTTATTTCAACTCACCTTTGATTTAACTCTTCGTGCCGAATAACCACTTACTCACTGCGTTTTAACTCACTCATGAGTTAAATAACTCATTGGTGATTTAACTCTCCGTGCCGACTAACCACTCACCTACCTTGTTTTTACTCACTAGAGAGTTAAATATCGTATTGGCATATCGCATTGGTCACGATCACACGATGATTTAAGAAAATACAATAAGGTAACGAGCCGTAAGGATAGAGTGTTCATAAAAAAATATTTTAAAAGGGACATGTAGAACTTTCGCTTGTGTGTACGACCGCACTCAAATTTTCAACTATACTGGTCGTCAGTTGTTATATGATATCGAAGCGATCTTTGGGCAAAACCTTGTTAATGCATCGCAAAATGTTAATGAAGCAAAACAAAAATGTTAGTGAGCATCGGAATGAACTCGCGATATGCCAATACGATATTTAACTCTCTAGTGAGTAGAAACGAGGTGAGTGAGTGAAAACGAGGTGAGTGAGTTAAAACAAGGTGAGTGAGTGGATAGTCGGCACGGAGAGCTAAATCACCAATGAGTTATTTAACTCATGAGTGAGTAAAAACGCAGTGAGTGAGTGGTTAGTCGGCACGGAGAGTTAAGTTATTATTCAAGAATAAACTCTTAAAGAGTGAGTATAAGATGTAACTCACCATTATAACTCATTCACTCTGATTTAATTCACGCTACTGAGTGGTTATTCCCATCACTAGTTTCTGGACAAACGTCAGCTTAAGCTAGACTCTTGCTAGGGTGGAGGTCGAAAAGCCAGGCTACATGATGCGATATGCCAAAAAGATTTCTCTTAAAAGGGGCGCGCGAATTTTTTCCATCAAAATCATCTTGGTTCATCTAGCCGCGTTCATGCTATCTCTTTCTCTCTTCAACAGAAAACTACTATGGCAACGCATGGAAAGTGACAGAGAGGGCTAGAGAGAAGCGAAATCTTTCGGAGATTTCAGAGCTCAAGGAGGCGAAATCTTTTTGATGGACCCCCCTTTTTGGCGAAATCTTTTTGGCATCTCGCATCTTGTAGCTTTTTCCATAAGTCCTTCACAAAAACAAAAATTTGCTCACGACATTTCGAATGGAGCCGTGTAATACCCTGCAAATAATGCACCACCCCGAATAGTGGGTCCTTTTTGATGTTGCGCAAATGACTTTTGATGGGTTAATTTAATGGCAGCAGCCCCGCCGCTCGCTTACCTTGGTTTCTTGGAAATCATTAGACGATGGGTTTATAGCCGGTGCCGGTTTGCACATATCGTCGATGTGGGCATTCTTTTGGCGCTGCTGATTTTTGTACTTCGAGCGTCTTTCGAGGAACTGCTTCGCAAATTCCGAACACTCTTTGTTTTCACCTAAACAAAAACACAGTTAGAACCGTTTTCCACCACAATCGGAAGCCCTTGCGCGTTTGCTTACCTAAGTATAAGCGGATGTAATCCTTCACCTCGAACGGTGATTCGATGTCCTGTAGAAATCCGACAAATGTTGGAACTGAAACGAGATTGAGCAAAGCAGTGATGGTGAGAGCTTGTGGCGCAAGCAAGGTTTATCCTCGGGGCGGGAAAAGGCCACACTTACTGTCGACGTTGCTGTTTAATGAGCTGAGGGCGCGAGTACACCAGTCGGTAAATTCATTGGTCGGCTGCTGCTGCTCGTTCGGATGCTTCCGTTCGTCCTTTCGATCATTGTTGCCAGTCGCATTGCCATTTTTGCCGGCCGATTTACCACCGGCGGCGTTTGATGCGCTACCTCCTTTCGTTGCGCCCTGCTGCTGCTTCTGTTGCTTGGCGGCGGTCACAGTCGAGGATGAGCTCGTGGAAATGCTGCCCATCGTTTTACTCTTGCTCAGAAGCTGCTGCTGCTGCTGCTGCTGCTGTTTGCCTCCGGACGATGCGGTCACACCGGACGACTGCTTTCGGGCACCGGCGGCGCTAGCTTTACCGGCGGCAGCGACAATTGAAGCAGCAGTCACAACACTGGGCTGCGTCGGTTCCTCCCAGAAGCCTCCGGAGCTAACGCTATTGCTCAGCCCGGCACTTCCCCCACCGAGGATGCCGCTCGTATCGCCATCCCACGCTTTAGTCGACTTGAAGTACAGCATGTTGCTGGTGCTGCTGCTGCTGCTGCCGCCACCGCGCACCTGCCACACAGCCGAACCGGCAGCACTGCCAGACCCACCACCGCCCAGCAGGCTGGCCAAACTGTCCTCCTTCTTGGCGCCTCCGCCCTTGACCGTGCCCTGCGCCGCAATCGCTGCCACCGTCAAACCGGACGCGTTTGCATGCTTCTCGCGAGCGCGCTCGGCCGCCGCCGCCTCCTCCGCCTGTATCTCGGCCAACGGTTTCACCTTGGCCGGCAGCAGGTTCTGCGCATTCCACTTCAGCCTACCATCGAGCAGCTGCGACTGCATCTCGAGCAACTGCTGCTGCTCCTGCTGCTCCCGCAGGCTGTGCTCGCGGCGTGCCAGCAGCGCCCGCTCCGTTTTCTGGATCTCCGTCAGGCTGAGCTTGCTGTTGGCAATCTCAGCCATCGCGGCGGACCACGGTGCCGGCACTGCCTTCGGGACGGAGCGTTGCTGCTGCTGTTGCTGCTGCTGCTCCTGAATTTTCATCGCCTCGCGGCGCTGGGACTCTAGCAGCTTGGCCCGCTTCTGTGCTTCGAGCTCCTCGAGCACCTTTTTCTCCTCGGCCAGCTTCCGCTTCTGCTCCTCCTGCTGCTGCTTCTTCAGCTCCTTCTGGCGCTTCTTCTCCTCCATCTCTTTCTTCACGATGATAAACTCACTCTCCTCCTCGCTGGTGATCGTAGTAGCCTGACCGTTGCTACTGTTGCTACTGCCGCCCGTCCCTGCCTGACTGTTCTTCTGCTGCTTTTTCGCCGCCTTTTGACCTTGCTGCTGCTGCTGCTGCTGCTGTTGGCTGGTGCCAGTTTTGTCCTCCGCACCGTCAGCATGATTGTTCACTTGCTGCTGCTGCTGCTGCGGGGGCTGCTGCTTGTTGGTTTGCTTTTTAGCATTGCCGGACTGTTGCTGCGGCAATTCTATGGCAGTGCTGCTCTCCTTTTTTTGATTCTCTTTCACTTGCTTTTGCTGATTTTGTTGCTGCTGTTGTTGCTGCTGCTGCTGCTGCTGCACTTGCTGTTGCTGAATTTGTTGCTGCTGCTGCTGCTGCTGTTGCTGCTGCTGCTGTGTTGGTTGTTGTAATTGCAGTGGTTGCTGCTCTTGCTGCTGCTGCTGCTGCAATTGTTGCATTTGCTGTTGTTGTTGCATTTGCTGCATATGTTGATGCTGCTGCTGTACATTCTCCTGCACATGTTGTGATTGTTGCTGCAGTTGTTGCTGCTTTTGCTGCGCTAGCACATTCTCTTGGTGCATTTGTTGTTGCAGCTGTTGCTGTTGCAACAGCTGTTGTTGCTGCTGCTGTTGCTGCTGTTCTTTCTCGATTTGCTGCTGCTTCTCCGCTTGCTGGTGGTGCTTGAAGAGCGAAACAACCGACGGTGCCTGTGGTTCATTGGATCCATCATTCATTGGTCCACTGCCACCCAGCAGCAGCGGATGATGGCCGGCGAGTGCCATGTGAGGTTGCTGCTGTTGTTGCTGCTGCTGCATTATGGACGCAAACGAGGCACTCGTGGGAGGTGGCAGATCGCCCCAGCCGGAAGCCGCACCAACCATCGGACCACGCGGCACTAACCCAGCCAGCCCACCGGCGGTGGCCGTACCAGCGTTCGCGCCTTGCGGTTGTCCCGTTTGCATCCAGCCGGCCGGTGCACCCATCATGTCCGATTTTGGCGCTGGCTGATGATTTGGCAGCTGCTGCTGCTGGGACGCTTGCTGATTTTTGTGCAATGACAATTGCATGAACAGTGACTGTATGGGATCTTCTCCGCCCGGTTTGCCCGCCGCTGGATGCGGTTGTTGCGGCAGTGGTTGTTGCTGAGCAGGACCGCCTGCCCCCAGCAATCCACCGCGGTTCAGTAGAAGATTGTTCGGCCCTAGCGGACCAATGTTTTGTCCCGCCGCCTGATGGTTAAACCCAATGCCGTGCATCAACTGACTCGAGGCAGCCGCAGCCACAGCCGCTGCAGTCGTCGGATCAACGTTCATGTTACCTGCAAAAAAATGATACAGACAAATGCAAAGTTAATGCTTACGCCAGCCGTTTCCCCCTTGCTCCACCGCTAATCGGTCACTTACCTAACATTGGCCGCACACCGGCAGCTGGTGCTTGAGACACCTGATTAAATTCTGGCAAGTGCAGCTTCAAGAACGCATTGCTGTGCTGGTTGCCGGGTACCGATTTTTGCAGCTGCTCCATCATAACGTGTGCCGGCGGTGGTTGTTGCTGCTGCGGTTGTCCCTGCTGCTGCTGCTGCTGCATTTCCCGGAGCTTCAAGTTTACCAGCGCATCGGGCCCGGATGGCATACCACCGGCTGCTGATCCTCCACCACTGAAAATGCCAGCACCGGCCTGCTGCTGCTGCTGCTGCTGATGATGCTGGTTCGTTCCACCGGCGCTACTTGACCCCGCTGAGGGCGATATCATCCCGAGGCGTGTGGCTGCCTCCGAGCTTAGCAGCTGGTTCATTTGCTGCGTAATGATCATGTTTTGCTGCTCGGGTGAGAGCAGGTTCCAGCCTTCCAAGTTTTGCAGCTTCTGCAGCACTATACTTTGCTGGCGCAACAAATGGATGCTGGGCACGACGTTTGGCCCACCACCACCACCGCTTGCTCCACCAGCAGATGCTTGGCCGCTCTGCTGGCCCGGTCCTTGCTGACCGGCCGGTTGTTGCTGCTGCTGTTGGTTCGGTGAAGGCATCACGGTGTTTCCATTGGCGCCGGGAGCAATCTGCTGCTTCTGCTGACCACCCTGCGACGCCGACGCGTTGGGCTGTGGTGTTTGCTGCTGCAGCTGCTGTTGCTGCTGTTGCTGCGGCGAATGTTTCGCACCGTTCGCAGGCGCTTTGAACGGTTGTATGACGGACGAGTTAAGGAACGGCATACCACCGCAAAGCGCAACCAGCGTGCCGAGCGTGTTGTACACCTCGTCGCATTCTCGCCGCACCGATAGCGACTCGTCAAAGTACCCGGCCCGATACCATTCGGTCATTTCCGCGGCCTGAAACGGTCCCTGCACCTTGCCCTGCGGGTCACAGTAGTACCAGATGTCCATGCCGCGCGGCGGTCCCATTAGATGGTGCAGCTGCGCCATAGGATTCACGCCAGCGGCAGCAGCCGCAGCCGCTGCTGCCATCGCGGCCCGATTAGCCGCCACCGGATCGGAAAGCAGCAGCGGATTGACGCGCGACATGTTGCCGTTGCCGAACAGCTGCTGCATCGGTTGCAGCGCTTTCGGCAGCACCATGTTCATTGGCAGCCCTCCGGCGGAGGTCATCGACGTTGCTGCTGGGCCAGATGGACCACCACCACCGGCCGCAGACATGCCAAAGACCGGTGATTTGCCTACCAATCCACCGGTGCCGCTGGCAGCGATGGAAGAAATCACCGACGGATCGCCGTCCGTCGCGAGAAACTCATCATCCATAATTAGTTGAGCGACCATATCGTCGGCCACTTCCTGCATTCGATCGACACTCGTGCTTGAGGGCGACTTTTTCGGTTCATTCCGCTTCTCGTGCTGAGCAGGATGGTGGTGTTTTGCACCGTCGTTGGGATCGATGATTTCATTGCCAGTCTCGCGTCGTTCACCCGGCGCTGACGGCACCCGGTGCTGGTGGTCCGGAGTGTTTTTGGAGGAGGCTGACACTTCGTTGCCCTTTTGCCACGACGGAGAATTTTGTCGACCATCCCCACCGTCGGATGCGGTCGCGGCAGCAGCATTACCGGCTGCCGTTCCGCTGACCGTGGAGGAAACGGACGATTCGATCGACTCCCGGGAGGAAGATATTCCTTTCGTCGAATTCGATTGCGCGTTTGGCGCGGGTTCGCTCGGAGCTACCGTCGATTCGGAAGGCACAACACCCGACACCTGGTTTCCACCGTCTTTGCCCCCTCCGGCCTGTCGTTTGATTCGTTGCTGCTTCTGCTGTTGCGACGAATCGATCGCCCCCGTCGACGGCAGATTCTCGTCATCGTTCGGTTCGTTTCTATCAGCTAGGGACTCTTCCTCGGCTCGGCTGCTACCACTGCCGCCACCACCACCACCAACATGATTCATACCTTTTCCCGGCGTTTCCCCCCTTCCCTTGCCGGAGGCCACCGCAGCTCCCTCGCTTCTATTTCTGCCCAACGCCTCATCCGATCCGCCCCTACGCGATTCGATTGCTTCCCCGTCCTCCGCACGGCGTCGCATGTCTTTCAATCGATCATCATCCTTCGCATGATTAGTTGTCTTGGTACCGCCGTTCGTCTCATTACTAGCGTCGCCGCCGTATCGGTTAGCAACGTTGCCACCACTCTCGCCATCATTATCGGAATCATGAAATGCGCCGGTCGCATCGAAGCTGCCCCCAAAGTCGGACGGGTTCTCGGTTGCCCACTCGGGCAGCTCGTCGGTGTCCCAGTTCGGGCGACGCATACCGCCCGGACCTCCCATCGAGTGGCCGCCGGAACTCAAATCACCAATACCGCCGACGACGCCACCGCTACCGAGCCCACTGCCAGACGAAAGGCGCGATTTGTACGGTGGAATCATCCGGTCGCCTCCACCACCGCTGTTCAGTCCACGGTCAAGCCCGTGATGGGCGGCGCCGCTGTCCTCGTCGCGCCAGCTCGTCGATCTGGTCCACTTTTCGCGCACCAGACCCGTAATACTGCCCGGCGCGCCACCACCCGATCGCCAATCACCGACCCCCCCGTTGCTGATCACCCCACCGACACTCTCCTCGTCCGTGCGGGAACGACGCCAGCTTTCCATCGTGCTGCCGCCGGTTCGAATCACGCGCGTTCCGTACTCCTTCCGGGGACTGGACGATGAGTTATTCCACTCGATGTCGCCTCCAATGCCACCGGTTCCATTACGCTCCAGCCACGGTCGTTCGCCCTGGGTGAAGGGAACACAGAAAAACCTTGGTTAGCTTGAGGGTTCTTTTAAAAATACAACAACAACAAAAACGGATCGCCCCACTTACCCTTCCTACGCCCCTGGATTCATCTTCGTAGAAAGAGGACGACCGTTGGTAGCTGGTGTACAGACCTCGACCACGTCCACGGCCGCGATCGACTGATCCACCGCGTGCGCCACGGCCAGGAATACCGAGCGAAACACTTCTCGAGGGCCAAGGGCGCTACGGGACAAAATAAAACAGAAAATCTGTATTCTAGACAATCATCAAACAATCCACACTGCTTCTTACCCGTGATTCCGGTTCGACGATCAGCTCTTCCTCGGGGCAGGGCGTCAGCGCAAGCGGTGGTTGCGGTTTTTCCACAAACAGACGCTTATATTGCACCAATATTTCCGGCGCTTTAACCGTTCGCCCGTCGAACAGGGCCAGCATCTCCTCGCGCCCGTACCGAAACTCGGCCAACGGGTACCGAATCGCGGTAGCAGTGGTGGTGGTGGCGGTGGCGCTGTTGGCAGTCCCCGGCCCGGTTCCACCATTGTTAGCAAGCACGCTGCCACCGGCAAACGAACTATTGGAAAGGCCGCCACCGCCCGTACCACCGTTGCCACCACCGGCGACGCTACTACCACTGCCGCTCTGCGACAGACTATGCAGCGAGTGGTACGCAGAAGAGTGCGACGACGGCGACTGGTGATGATGCTGGTGATGCAATCCGACGCCGCCACCACCGCCAGCATTGTTGACGATGGTGGTGCTGCCACCGCCGCCGCCACCGCTATTGCTGTTCAGCATCGTATGGCTGCTGCTGGTGTGGTGACTGCTGCTGGCACTACTGTTCGTACTGTGATGGTTACTAGCGGTGTTACTATCGGACGATACCTTGCGTAACCAGGCGGGCCCAAAGTTGATTGCGTCACCCATCCTTGCGCGCGGACACACCGACGATACACACACGGCGGAGAACAAACCCCGGCTGGAACACCGAAGAGCGGCTTGTTTAGCTGGGCTGAGTGAGCGTGTAGTTTATGACCGCACAACCCCACACGGTTGCTAGCTTCTTGATTGATGGTTCAACAGCAGCAGGCAAGACTTTTCCCGTCAGACAGGAATACGCTCCTTTAAATCACTTCCGGATTCCGGTGTCAGAGACAGCGAGCGAGAGAGAGAGAGGGAGGGGAAGATGGCAATTTCCGTAGCGGTAACGGGAGCTGTTCCTTTACTGGTTAATTTTTGATTGCGGTCCGCGCCAACTGTAGCTATCAAAAGGATTCATGCATAGGAGAGAAAAGAGAGAGAGAGAGAGAGAAAGAGAGAGAGAAAACATACAATAAATATAAGTACAGCAATGTAGGTTCATTTAATTAAACTCTATTAAAATTTTGTTCCCCGATAGAATAGCTCTAGAACTCCAGAACGGTCAACCAAGCCGCCGCCAGCCAGCCAATCCACCATTGATCCCATTTCTTCAACCCAATAATTACGAAATCGAAAGAAAAGGGAGTAAGTGTGTGTGTGTGTGGCCCCCCCTCCACATCATCATCAGAACCTAATAGCCAGACTTCAACTCGACATAAATTACCACGACCGATTCCACCACACAGTCGACCGGCAAACCAATCAATTGAATGCAATTGTAAACATTAACATACTCGATCGCGTGATCGGTGGCGCTCTGTCCTAATAGAAAAGCGCAGCACACATTCAACGCACATCGGCCTGTGCGCACTACTCCACCCATTCTGCGCGGGGGGTTACACTTCAGCAATAAAATCGGGGACGTTGATATATTGAGGGGTTCAGAGACACTTACGACGACAAAAAAAGCCACGTTTCGGTTACACGTCTTTTTCACACGGTTTAAGTTAGAGGCAATGAGTTTATGTATTTTTATTTGTAAGTATACAATTTTAATGAACACACATGAAAACCCATTTCGTTGTTGGTCTATAAACATGCATCCAGTTTTGATTGGTCGTACTGTGTTACAAGTTCCTAGGCGACATGTTTCTTTTGCACATGGATTTGTTGGTGAACATAGGTGTTGTGTGCATTACTGCAAAACTTAGGGAGGTTTGCGTTTTGAACAAGCAATTTTTGAGCCTTTTCTGAATTCAATGCTCTACTCCATAGGGGCCAGAGCGAAAGCGGCGCCAGTCTTGGCAAGCACCAGAGTTCAAATACCATCAGAATAAAATCGGTAAAAGATCCCTCCCTGACAAAATTTGTTAGCCACTGTAGGATTTACGCCTGAATGTATGCAATCCGCTCCTCACGTTGCGAAAGCTTCACAGTGTGTTTTCAGTGTGGTCAAAAATGATTGAATTAAGTCGAATGAAATATTGCTCATTATTCATGCTCTACTCGCTGTCCAGTAACAGTATGGGGGTAACAATGCACAATGTTTATATCAAACGAGTTATGACCATACAAAAATCCCACTGTGCAATAAAAATGACAGGCCACAGTGCTGCACACAAAAGATTCTAGGAGGGGGCCTTCTCGAGTCTTTTACCGTAAAATCAATCACAGTACGGCAGAAATGGTTAGGCCAAGACCATTCGAGATTGTAGTGCCAAGGAAGAAGAAAATACTCTAGTCAGTATGATGTAGACCATATTCTCAGATAAAACTGGATTCTGGATTGGGCCATTCCTGAGACCTTTCGAGCTGAAGTAGAATCTTTAAGTCCATTTCTTGGTATTGAGGTGATCCTCTGGTGGCCGATGCGACATCGTCGCCAGTCTTCACACGGCCGAACCAGGGTTCAAATCCCATCCAGACCGCCTCCCCCCGTATGCAGAAGAGCGGTGACTACTTTGCTACAGGTTAAATTAAGTCACAGAAAGCCAGAAATGTGGCAGGTCGAGACCTCTGGAACTTGTAGTTCCAAGGAAGAAGAAGATTGCTGGAGTACCAGAAATTTCTGAAGAGATCCCCACTCTATTTTTAATGATGCCGAAAGTAAGTGCAACAGAGTCCAGTTCTACCTGGAAAGGGTCGATTAACAGAGTCCAGTCCAATCAAGGCTTAAACACAGCTTGTTCATCCGGAAAACCTGTGTCATGTTTTAAAAGTAAGGTTATACGTGTACAATTAAACACAAAATGCCTCTTCCCTTCATTTTCCGTCCTACATTCTAAAACTTACACATCGATGACTATTTCCTAACTAGGTAATAATGAACTCAAAATTACAATACAAACTAAGCCTTTATATGTAGTACCTCTCTCATACTATACTCGTAGAACTTACTGAACGATTTAGCCACGTTACATAGTACTGGGTGAAGTGTTTGATATCGTTTCACAGCTGGTTCTCTTCTGTTGTGGCTCTACCCACCGGCATTTGTTGCCAACGTCTGATACGGCATCAAGTAATGAAGTTTCACTGCCTTATCGAATGATTGAGTAGTCCCACAGCAGGCTGCAGCACACAAAAAGGAAACAATACACCACCCGCGAGCAATGATGTTGCGATAAAGCTGCTACTTGTGAGCAATTTTGTTTGCATACAAACGATTTCTCATCATCTTTCCCAAGTTTGAGGGCGATCCGTTCCGTGCATCCGCAGCTATCTCTAGCTAACCTTAGCTTAAAGTATGGTTTGTTTTTGTAAATTTATGGAATGTATTATCAGCTTTCAATGTATAGAGTTTCTTATACTACTTTCCCTTTGAGTCGAATAGTACTAACCCTCCCCCCTTTTGTATGTCAATCATTGCAAGCATCCAGGAAGTGCCGGCACAGTGAGCAGTCTTCGCTTATTTGAAACAAAGAATCTTTTGTAATGTAAACCCCCCCTTCAGCAATTAACGCACATGATCTTCCGCTAAGAAAGAGGTGCATTTGTCACGGGGTTTCTCTTATTTCATCGGCTGAACGAGTTGTTGTTGCTGTTGCAATATTAAAGAGTCTTTGGGCCAACTTGGATCTCTTGGTAGGATGGTGCGATGGTGCAGGAATAGGGATGAAGGACAGGTTGGGAGAGTTGAGGCTTTCTACTTTAGAAGTATCAGACTGTTTGAGGTAGTTGAGTCTACTTCTAACTAAGTATTTAAGTAGTTGATCTGATTGAATTGAGTAGGGGCGGTCCGGTGGCCGAGGCAATAACGGCGTCAGTCTTCACGCGGCAGGACCGGGGTTTAAATCCCATCCAGACCGCGCCTCGCCGTACGCAAGGCTGTGACCACTTTGCTGACGGGTAAATCACAAGTCACAGAAAGCCAGAAAATGGCAGGCCGAGGCCTCTCGAGATTGGTAGTGCCAAGGAAGAATAAGGAAGGTCAGATTGAATTAGCTTGATCAGTTAACACCGATGACCTTTTTTAATGGTGATCCCGATTCGGGCCTTAGCAAATGTCGAGTTGAACATTATTCAAAATTTGTTAGCAGCACCATAAAGGTGTTACAAATCCGCACACACACACATCCATCAGTCGCAGACGTGTACAAAAATAGTTTTCTCGAATTATGTCAACGGCACACAGATGGCGCGTCTAAAGAGTCACGTGAAAAAAATGTCTCTCCTCTTTTCACCAAAAAAAACCCGATCAGCCAAGCGTTAAGCCGAAGCAAACATGTGTGTTATATATGGGCCACATGATTACGGGAGTGTTTTTTTCTCACATCCCAAGTGTGTACAGCACCACATATTTGAATGCACTGCTGCTCTCCATTCATATGTAATCGGGTTTCCCCGTTTATTGTGCCGGAGGAGAGCCTATTCGACGACAGTGATTTTCAGTGGCGCGTACTAGAAAAAAAGACATCTGGGGCACTATAATAAACCAACTACAAAAGAATTGTCTGTTGCCCAAAAAGGAAAAACTTTGCTTCTATCTCACCCAATGTTGTTTAGAATATAGAGAAAACAAATCGATGATCGACTATAGGAGGATGATCTCGCTTTGGCATTGTAAACTGTTCGTTCATGTGCGTGATCCCTCGGGGTGCGGGGCCGAGTAGCTGCCCCCACTATCGGTTAGATGACTTTAAATAAAGGGCAGCGCAACCTTGCAAGCAATCATAAGCAAGGGAAGGGTGATAAGTAATCCTGTCCTTATAGAAGCTTCTCATTGGAGATGTTTGACTCTGTTCAGTTGCACTAATCCACTTGGCGGTTAGGACTTAACTTAATTACATTAACGATGCTAGAACGTAAGGGATTTGACACACATTAAAGAGCCAGTAGAGCACTACAACTGGAGTCCCTATTTTGGGCTGCTGAAACCTTACAAACGGTTGTCTACAAAAAACATTCACCTCTCGGGACCGAAATATGCTGCTTGTCCTTCAATAGTTTCTGCGTATAAGTACACGTGGCTGTTAACGTCAGTTTGGCATAAAAATGTAAATCGGTTTAACATGCCCGAAAAAGAGGATGCCACATCAGAAAGAAAATCTTCAATTTAATACCTCCCGCCAGTTCTCACGCGTGATTGGACACGACCAGCAAACAAAGATCGCCCTCCGTTCGTTCCTCCATCTTCCGCTACTCCCTCTGTCTCCCGAAAAAGGAGTTATTACTGACATCTTGCTCTCCTCAGCCTAATTATGAATTATGAACGATTAAAGAAAAGGATGCAAAACACACCACGTACACCTGGTGTGGTGGTGGAATGTATGAAGTCCCTCCTGCTGTGTGTGTATGCTCCGCACGAAGATCACCGCTAAATAAGGGTAGAGAAGATAATAAGTACGATTGTGAGATGATGAAGCGTTGGCATGAAGTTTTCCTGAGAATTCAACCTCTACAGGATTCGCTTCGCCAGGTCTCTGTCAGGCCAGGTCAGCTCTGTCACAAGCTGTGCATCATCTTTTTTCATGTTTAAGCTCCATTGCTCTTATGCCTTAACGTGCCCTCCTCTATGCACCGCTGCGAAGTCTTTGTTCGTTGATAAGGGCATATTCCTGTCGTTCACTTTTTATCATATTATTAGCATACTTTTATCCTGTGTTACATGTAAGCGCTTTTATATGGTCGGTTTCTCTCTCTCTTCCCAATTCAATTTAATGCGATTATTAAGCTTCTTAAGATGATTTTGTCCATTACTATACTATCAGAGTTGTATATAAAACCTCCTCTACCAATTTTCTTGCTACGAGTGTTTTCAATACTTTTTCTTGGCATCTTCGGCCGCTCCTTCCTTCAAAGCACCGGTAGCAATATCTTCTTCGCCGCTTTCCATTACGGGTTCCGGTTTTCTAAGCACTTGCAGCTCTTCCGCCGTACGCTCGACGTCACGATCAGTAGCACCACCACCGACGATGCTACCACCACCACCACCACCAGCTCCAGCACCATCTCCGCCCGGTACCGTTTTCCGCTTGCCAAAGTTTTCCCCATCCGCTATCGTTTCCGGCAGCTTTTGGTTGTGCGTTTCCGGCAGCAACAGTGACAGCACACCGCCCACGAATGCGAGCGCACCGAAGATGAGCAGCGGCAACGGTTGCCAGTAGTCACCGAGCAGATTGAAGTACGGTGCCAGGATGCCACCGACACGGGCACTGGTGGACGACGCTCCGAGCGCAACATTGCGGATGACCGTCGGGAACTGTTCGGCCGAGAAAACGTACACCGTACCGTAGCTCGAGGTAATCGCCATCTTCCCGAGCATCGCCAGCACCACGATTAACCACTGCTGCGAGGCAGGCACGATCATCGTCGTCAAGAGCATCGTGCCGGCGAAGATCATACAGCCGCACAGGATCGTACGCCGTCCCCAGCGGTTGAGCGTGAGCAGCAGGAACGAGTAGGCCGGAATTTCCACCGCACCGCTGATGACAAAGTTAAGCAGCGGGTTGCCGCCGAGGTTGTTCGTGTTCCAGGACAGCCCATAGTACGTGAGACTGTTGACGAACCAGTCGAAAAAGATAAGCATCGCTTTCCGGCGCAGGTTGGGATGCTTGAAGATGTCGAGCAGCGAAGGTTTCGGCTCGTTCGTGTCCTCCTGCTGTTGGGCTTTATCCTCTTCGCGCAGCTTTTCGAGCGCCTCCGGCGGTACCGTAACCTTGTTGCAGCGTGCAACCCGCTCGATCAGCGTAATCGCTTCCGCCGGACGTCCGTTCGACAGTAGCCAGCGGGCCGATTCCGGGATGAACAGCCAGTAGCACAGGAACAGTACGCCGGGTACGGTGAGCGCGATCTGAAGCATACGCCAGTCGTGGATGAAGTACGCGAAACCGGCCGTCAGCATGTACCCGACGGAGAAGAACATCATGCACACGACGCCGGCATACAAACGATCGCTGGGGCCCACCATCTCCATCGCGATCACATACGCTACCAAGAACACGCCGGACGTGGTTGCGCCCACCACCATGCGGGCTAGCGTGTAGGTGAAAAACTCGGGCGCAATGCCGGCCAGCACGCCAAAGATTACCTGCAGCACCAGGGAGGCGAAGAAGATGGGCTTCCGGCCGTACTTGTCCGAGAGATAGCCGAACCCGATGCTGCCCAGCATCACACCCACCATGAACAGCGAGTCGGCCGATGCCCGCAGCCAGCTCCGATCGCACACCATGTCCCATTCCGTGACGGTGCTGCTTTCGAACTTGCTGCGATCGTACACCCACCGATGGCAGGCGCGCACACCGGCCGCCGGCGTTCCACCGGCCCAATAGTCCTCGGTAAAGTTCGCATCGAGATAGCTGCACGTCGAGTACCTGCCCGTGAGCGTGTCGATCGGATAGGCCAGCGAGAGCCGCTCGGTCGGTAGCGGGTAGGTAGCGTTCTCCAGCTCGTACGGCAACCGGCACCGGTAGTCCGGTGCGGCAAGCAGAAACACGCCCGCCAACTTGTGGAATGCGCAGGAGATGGCCGGCAGACATAGCAACACGTAGATACGCCGCTGATATCGGCCGAATCCGCCGAGGTACTGCAAAATGTCATCGTAGGCCATTTTTGCCTACTCGCAGTCGCCGCCGCGCCGGGTGTTGTTTCTGATCGTCAAAACCGGGAATGTCAAAATTTGGCGTCGGTCCCCCGATTTCTTCGCCGCTCTGCACCTCTCTTGCTATGCTAACACTCTTATCCCACACCAGAAGCACGTTTTATGGGTACGTTTTTCCGGTTTTTCTCTATACGGCTAACCCCGGTGTGGTAGCCGTTTCTGCGCAGATGCACGACGAGTCTGACAACGTCTCTGACAAGGCTTTTCCGGTCTACACGCACATGGGGTGATTTTCTTCTTCGTTCGAGAGAGCAGCGAAAAGGCATATGGTGGTCAGCGTCTCATCTGTCAGGAAAATGCATTCAGGCGTGTCGTCTGTTCGATGCCACCATTCCATACAGATCACGCCACTACGATTTTCGCGAAATCGTGTGAAAGTTGGTGCCTTCTCTTCAGTTCTTCGCTTTACGCCGTACGGTCCCGAAGAAGCTTTCGGAGTTCGTGCAGTGGATCACTAATGTATCAGACGCTAATGGGGCCCTCCTTCTCTCTATCGTATCTATCGGGACCGGTGTCTTCTTTTTGACTCTTCCAAACTAGACGAAATCACCGGCGTTTGAGAGGCTTTTAGCGGTTTCTGTTGATAACCGTATACACACCACGCGAATCTGGCAGAAAACGTGTCTTGGGCGCCGTGTCTCGTGCGCACACCACTGTGAATGACGTAGGATGACGACTCCTCGGCAGTCCGATGGGGTGTTCCTCTATTTCTGTCGAATCGCGTTCTTGACGTTCACACAAATGTCGTGAGGAGGTAACACTGCACCGTAGCACTGCATAGTTAGTTCCTTATCTCGAATTGAACACTGATACTGATGACTGAAGGCTTGAAATTCGACATCCCCGATCAAAACTATAGGTTCTATGGCGCAGCCAGGGCAAAACTAACTGCCTAACCGCCTTGTAGAAACCTCAACCCCTCTATTCGTGAATGTCCAGGGACGGAGCGCTGCTTCTGTCTGCCTGTAGTTTCGCCGCGTGGTACTGAAATGAGTCGGAAAACTCGCGACTAGCCCTGGGCCCTCCGCTACATCTGCTGTCTTTGGCTCGCGCTATCGAGAGCGTACGATTGACGAACCCGAGAGTAAATGAGAGAATCCGAAGCGGCCACGACTGCTACGCACACACACAGGCAGACAGGCGTGTAGAATTTCGTAAGGGTGGCCGCAACGTCAACGAATATCTCGCTACCTTCGCGGGTTTCGCCCCGTGCGTACGGCCGGCTGTTGCTCGGCGGACCATCATCCGGCTGTGAAAAAGCGCGCACCAATACACGTGCACGTGCCCGTAGGGGGTTGATTTTCTTTAATGCTCGATGCATAATGGTCCCGCGTACAAGAGAGACCATGCGAAAGACATGAGGAAGAAGCCATTATTCTTTCGCGCTATGTCTACTTCCGTCTTGCTGCAGTGTTTGCCCGCCTAATGAAAGCGGTTGGCATTAAAAACGAGATTTTCTGTTGCTTAAAGGCATGTGAGTGGATGAATTTCTCACACGGGTCGGAAATGTTTGCCGATACTTCAAATACTCCCAACACGCGAAGGGATCACACGGACACAGAGACAGAGAGACATACAACAGCGGCAAGAGTATTTGCGCAATCGATTCGCTTCCTACCGCTAACATAGATTCTCTCCCAATAGCTCTAAACACATCAGGGAACAACAATCCTATGTTCCACGTGGATACTGATTGCACTCTAACGATGAGATTTGCCGACAATGTGACAGTTGCAGCTACAACAACAGTGAAAGATTGCACTTTGCACCGAAAAAAAAACGCAAGGAGTTCATCAACACAATTTGATTGTATATAAAATAATATTAAAATATATTGGCAAACCAATTAGTTTGCGATGAATATAAAACTATTTCCGATAGCTTAACGGTCCTCCTTTAATAGTTTGTTGGGCCTTTAGCTATGTTTGCAATGATTTTGTTCTTTCTAGACATTATCGATCATACTATTGTATCCTCCAGCTTGACTAAGGAACGATAAGATTAGTTACTGTGTTACTAATTTAATAATAGTAACTTATTTTTATTAATTTATATTTTTAGTATGACGGACAGACGCCGTATTGTTAATAATAGTAACTAGTGTGATAAGATTAGTTACTATTGTTTAAAAAAAATATTCCCAATTGCCATCGGCATCTTATTTTGAGCGATTGTCACTAGGAGAGTAGTTGTGTAAATCATTGTCTTGTCCAATAAATCCAATGATTTATTTACTGAAAGTATCGGAGTTCTGCATCAATTTCTGTTACAATTTTCGGTCACACTGTACTTGTTTTGTGGCCAGAACATATCATTGTTAAGATGTTTTCTCTCGAAGTGAGAAGATGTAGCAAAATTCAAAACGGTTGCAGTTATTCGTCCGTATTATAATAGCTGCACGATCACCAGGATCATTGTGTAAAAAGTCGTTCAAGTCAATATCTTTTTTAGGTAAAAGTCTCGAGAAGGCCCCCCTGACAACATTTGTTAGGCACTGTAGGAATTATGGCTGAATGTATGCAATCCGCAGTACACGTTGCGAAAGCTTCACAGTGTGCTTTCAGTGTGGTCATAAATGGTTGAATGAAGTCGAATGAAATATTGCTTATTATTCGATTAAATCCCCCTCCCTCTATCCTAACCATTTATATTGGCTTACAGGAGCTACGTAATAATTTTTGGTCACGCTAGTATTGACCAATCAGGCTTACAACAAACACGGTGTTCCCGGACTGTGACGGAACATTGGTTCGATGGATACTTGTTAACGGGCATATATATTCAGAAAAGGAGGAAAAATAAGAATATCAACATTTCAAATCACTTCTTACAATGTACATTATCATGCTCTACTCGCTGTCCAGTAACAGTATTAGGGAACAATGCACAATGTTTATAGAAAAGGAGTTATGACCATACAAAAATCCCGCTGTGCAATAAAAATGACAGGCCACAGTGCTGCACACAAAAAATTCTAGGAGGGGGCCTTCTCGAGTCTTTTACCCTTTTTTAATGCAATACTTCAAACAAATGGTAGCTGTTTGCTAACTCTTACCGTAGAGTTTCAATTTAAATTGTTAGCCAAACTTACAATAAAATCGTTCATCGCCCAAGTTTGACCGAAGAACCCTACATGAAAGAGAGGGTTCTTTCGCTTTCTCTCTCTCTTTTTGATAGCGTTCGCCTTTATGCCCTTACCTTCAAGAGCCCGATTTAGCCCATACACGGAACCTAGCGCCTTTGTCTTATTTTTCTTTAAACATAGAAACATACGGCAATTGCTTGATATGATTGTTTGTTCTTCAAATTATTCTTATCCCTGTGCTGAACAGCGCTCACAGAGTGACACGAATCTGTTATCAGGGCTAACACTTGGCAGAAAGGCAACACTAAACGCAACATTGCATCCCTTATGGTGAAAACGCAACACACAGCACAGTTGCATATGCATTAGGTAAACGAACTGTAAGTTAGTTATCGGCTGAAACGAAACCTTCACATGTGTCCTTATCATTGGCCCATATATTTAAATAGCATCTCGTTCCAATCATTTATCTGCTTATTTGCGTTCTGCATTAAGTGCTTCAAACATCATTTTTGAAGTTTAAATAACATTTTACTGATACAAGCTAAGTTTTCGAAAGCTTGTCTTCTTAAGCTATATGCAGTCAATAGATACAGCAATCCTCGGCCGTTTCAAACACGGAAAATTCAAAACCAAAAGATGCCTGACAGTTGCCTTACGTTCATAAGTTTAAACCTCCCATTTCTGCCTACGAATCTAAACGCTCCGATGGAAGGCATACATGCATGGCACTGAGATAGTTTTGTGATCTATTTAGCACCTTGGTGCAGTATGAAAGATACATTTTTTTATTCACAAATGACGGCCTGGCCTTATTGAAGATATCGTGTTACCTCATATAATGTCCCTATCTACGCATACGGAATGATCAAGCTTATTCAAACAGGAAACTTGGTAAATAAGATCTGCCTCATTCTGTACCGTTAAGTTACTCAGTTGCTTAAGCATTTAATAATGCATCAGATTGAATCATCAATCTTAAATTATATATATCATCACACTTTGCATAAGTACACGTAAGGCACAGCATTCTGGACTAACTGAAAATTGATTTTTATCATCAGGAAAAGATGAATCAAATATAATTTTGATTTTTCCCCCTATTTACATTAACAAACAAGTTACTTAACGACGCTTAGTCGTAATACTTAAAATATAAATAAATAATAACCAAAAAATAACATTAGCTTCCCACACATACACTCATATTAATTTTACTTCCGGATGCCGGAAATCAAGTGCGTAAATCAGTGCGTGTCGTACCCCGTGCCGATACGATACCATCACCAACCATTGGGTATCGATTTTACGCCAAAATACCACGTGGAAACACGGCCTTCCGTTTTGTCCTCAAACTGCACCACAACGCTATCAACAAACTCGCTATAGTAGTTATCGAGAATTTGATTTTTCCACTAAAAACGACAATGTAAACATTGCAAAGAGCTGGCCCCGAAAGAGCGCTTTACTCTATGCGTTGCTGCACAACACAACGAATTATAGATTTACACAATAACTGCATGCAAGTGCACCTATACTTACACAATAGCCAATGGCACTAACAATATTTACCCTAGTAAAACTACATAAACTCACAACAATATTCGACAAATATTGTACATTGGAGCTGTCACGGTCGGGGTTTTGCTTTTGGTCGCGGAATCTATACGCGAGTGATTGGCCATGCCGTTTGAAAGACGTTTAGCGCTGCACACGCACACACGTTCACCGCGTATCAGGTGCGTTTATAACGTCAGATTGAGTTGCTTGAATCAGCTGGCCCCATCAAACTTGGGTAGCGACGACGGGCAATAACATTTCTGCTTACAAAATAATTATTTTCAATCGCTATCATCTGCTCTGCTATTCTCACATCACTTTTTCACAATTGATTATTCATCAATTGTTACAAATCACAAATCTATTGCTTTGGCAAATATTGGCAAAAACTAAAATTTTATGCTACCGATTCATTGTCACTTGATCCATTGTACATGTTCCAGGGCGTGCAACAACTAGTATTCAAGGATCTTGAAATAGTAAAAATCATTCCTACATTGGTTCGTAACACCTGTCCGGATAAGCTATTGGTATTCTATCCGGATTTCAGCAAAGTGATCAATCACGATCATAGAACGCTACAGCACTACACACGATTGTGCATGGATTCTTAAGGCAACGAAATTCATAACCGTTGTTTCCCAACTTCCGTTCCGCACAATATCATAACGCACTCCCTCTATACATCGGGGTCCCTTTTGCGCGGCTAAACGTTGACCGCTTCCTACCATCACATTCGATTCTAGATTCTTTTATACTACATTCTCTGCCATCTGGGGCAGCTTCACGATACGACACGGGCGTTGGTTAAAAATAGAACGCCGCCAGTGGTGGAAAACACAGCCAAATGAAGCGCAAACGACGGATGTGTACGATGCCGTCTCTTCATACCCCAACGGGCGTTGTTGGCCCGGAGCATATGGGAACCAACCGATGTTAAGGACGTTAGTGGCACATACATGTGCATCCATTTTAGAGCGTGCATTCGAGCATTAATGCATTACACATGTCCTACGATCTTCATCACACACAGATTCCAATCACAATTCGCTGTGACGTCACACTACTCTGTCAAGTTTCATCCACGTCCGCGTGAACGTTTGCTTGCACCAAAATTCCTTCATTCGAGAAACATGTGGAAGCCATTGTGCCCCTTAAGCCAATAAATCATGTTCTAGGTAATGCATAGGCAACCGATAGTCCGTATCCATGGACATTACGTTCTTCCAACGACGAATGTGTGTTCTTCTGAGTAGCAAAAAAAACACCGCAAACACAACTTTCGTAACTGCACGACGGTAAGTTTGACGTTTGACTCACCTAAAATGACAGAAGAAAGAAACAATGATGAGAAGGGGGAGAGGGAGAAAAAGAAAGGAAAAGAAACTACGAACGCAATCGTCGGGTGACAGAATATCTGAGGTTATGTGTTTAGCGAGCGGAATGAAATGAAAACGGCCACTGGTTTTTGCACTCTTCTGGGCCACATTCTATGCTTTCGGAACTAATGGGCGAGAGTACATTTTCCTGCACACGGGAATGCTTACTCAATCTGAACGTGGCAGCCAACGATACTAGCAGAAACGCATTTGCCAAGACCCCATCATGATAGAATGCTGGTGTTGGTGTTGGGAGAGCTGCTACACTTAGGGGACAGCAGCACACAACCAACATGGGTTTCTTTTTCCGATCGGAAAGCATACAATCATCACACACTTCGTCTTAACTTCGTCTCGGCTGCCGTCGATGGATCTTGAGACTTCCGGATACGTCGCACGCATCTTTCTGTGATTCTTGAGCATACTTTAACAACATTGTGACAGGCCAGACTCCAACACACATACACACACACCCACGACGTTACGTTTTCTTCTGCTGGCTGCATTATTGCTGCCGAAATTGCAACGTAGTATACGTCGTCTTCCTGAACCGTAGTAGTCTAAAGCAAATGTTGCGTTGGGGCCTTCGTTTTCGTTGCACCATCATTTCAACTCGCTAAAACAGCACCCTTCCGAAAACGACTCCGAGTCCGCACATACGTACCTTTAAAAACCGCCCCGATCTTCTCCCGTTCCACCGACGTTGGGAGGGGGGAGATAGGGGCAAAGAAACCAAGGAGCACCACTATTCGGTCTCTAGACACGGAGGAGGTTTTTGGCCGTAACACTGTTTAAAAAAGCACAACGTTGAACACCACGGTCGACGGAAAACGGATTTCCGCAATTACAGACTCTTTTCGAGAATCGAATTTGCTAGGGAAACGAAATCGCGACCACGATGGGACACACAAAACGACGGACGACGGACGACGACAACGATGATGGCTACCACGAATGGATGAAGAAAGAGAATGAATTCACTATTTGCTGGCTCTTCGGTCTGCTTCACACTTTTCCCTTTCGGAGCGCTATAGCGATACCACACACTCACACACAACATAAGCACACACGCCGTTGAAAACGCACACCAGTGCAGCTCAACAGGAAAAACACAACACATTCACCAACACTTGCGCAGCCGATGGTGTGTACTGCACACGTCGCTACTACGCACACTACGTACCAGCTCGGTTGCTGATGTTGCCTGTTCGTCGCACTTCACACCACTACAGCGAATACGCGCTGCTTTACCGACGTTTTCCTCGAACCACATGCTGAGCTGCTGGTGCTGCTGCACTTCGTTTGCTTTTGACAGCAATTTTTTCCCCGTTGCTTCTTTGCGTGTTTTTTTTTTTTCTTTCTTCAGTGTGCTTTTTCCTTTCCGATGTTCTTGGGAAAACTTGATCGTTGCAATGCATTCGCTAGCATCACTTACGATCGAATAAGAGAGTTGATTGCACCACGTTCTATTATTTAGCCTTGGGAGCCCCCCGGTAGCGTAAACTCAAAATTTGGCATAAAAATCTATAAAAAAGTTTACACTTCGCGAAACCGGGTCTACATAAAACGAAACTTGAAACATCAATTTCAAAGGAATAGTAGTGATCTTTAAAATGAATCGTTCTTAGGTGCCTGACTTGTTTTGCTTTTTTCCTGCTTGAAAATCTAAAGGCCTTCAAAAGTTTACGGTTTTTTTTTACATAATTTGTGTACCTTTCCCGTCCAAACTAAGCGTAAATTTTCCTGTTTACGCTTCGTGAACTCCCGGCTTTACAACAGCTCGCAAAAGATTAGGTAGCCGGGTGTTTCACATTACCAAAAAGGAGCGCACACACACACACTTGGACAGAATCCTACAACTCTTTTTGCGTGTTACCTTCGTGTAGACAGCTCAAATCGAGGAATAGACGTGTGTGGTGAAGATATTTTCTTTTGACTTTCAATATTAATCCATCCCAAAGCAATCAATTACTCTACACACACATAATCGTTGTACTCACCCAGTAACTACGGAGCAGCTACTGGAACCGGAACTACGTTTTCGTAAATTCCTGTAGCCCCGTCGTGTTTTGCACAGCAGCCCCCCAGCCAGTGATATTTCCGCCGTCGCTATTTGATCCCTGCCGTAAACCGCACGATGCGGGATGCCGTACTGGCGTACTACTTCCCGTGCAAACGCGGGGAAATCCGGATTGCGTTCCGTATCAGTCGGATGCCGTCACCGAATGGCACTTGTTTTCGTGCTTTATTGCTTGAAAATTCCGTGTTGCTCGCAGAAAGAAGGTTGAATTATACGCGTTTATTACGAGAGCAGAAAAATCGCCGCCGATTCCGACAACAAAAAACACCCAGAATGAAAAGTCGCAGCTGCACGCTAATGCACGGTTAACACACCGGTGACGTAACGGGGAGTTTGGCACCACTTGCATCGAAGGTTGGAATAGGGATTAAAATATTTTCCGCTGCTTTTCAGGCGAAGTTTTGCAGATTTTTCTGCAGTTGTGTAAGTTTTTCCATTTTATTTACATTTGAATTTTGAAAATGATCGTTCATTGTAGCTTCGTGGCAATTTCAGTAAGGCTGATAAGGTCGTTACTTTTGGCTATACATATCGGTGTGTGTAAACTGTACTTACTCAGTGACAGCACATGAAAGCTGAAGATTGTCAGTTTGGAACGGAGTTTGTTTTCAAAACAAACAAAGGATTTCATTTGTTTTCCTTCAAGTGTGCGGGAATTAGATAAAAAAATTTATTATTCCATTTATCTCTCTCGTGTGCTAGTTTGCGTCAATCTAGCGAAAAAGAAACGTTGATTCAGGAACGACGAGTTGAACGATTTGAGTGCTGACCAAAGTTCGCTACTTCTGAACCACATGGGTACTCATTTCGCAATCCAATTTTACTTACAAAAGTTATAAAGGAACCAATGATTCCACTGTTGGTTGGTACAAAATATCTTACTAACGTTTGTCTCTCTATATTTCATTGCAGTCTAAGCAGACGAAGTCCATGTTTTACCGAGCCAAAAAGCGAAGCACTGTTTGCGTAAATGGCAAGTCAAGCTTGGAGCGATGGGCTAATTCATGCAATAAACAACAAAGGAAAGCAGTTGTTTGTTTCCGATTTGGCCGTAGTCATTAAGGATATATATCCAAAGGCGCTGCACCACTTCTTGTACTTCCCTGGAAGGACATCGATTCTGTTTATGATGTACGTATTCTTGTCTGACTGGATGAAGAACTATGACACCGTATTGTCTGTGTATTATCTTTCAATTGCAGCTTTCGCCGGTAGACGATGCATTGCTGCAGGAGATGTACGATCTTGGGCTAAAAGCAGTCGGCACAAGCGGATTAACAGCCGATCAGTTTGATTACGGTTATCATATGAAACCTTCCATGAGACGCTTACATTTGCATGTCATTTCGAAGGATTACCATTCGCGCTGTCTTTCCCACCGGTACCACTGGAATGCATTTAATACGGAATTTTTAATCAAGCACGAAAGTACTTTAGCGTCATGGGCCTTTTTTAATTGGTTTCCCTGATCTTTAACGGTACTATCTTCCATCCATTTGCAGCTGTGGTAGAAAAACTGCGCGAACAGGGAAGTGTTGAGCGCCCTTCCTTGCATTACATTATGCAGCTGCTCGAGACACCGTTGCGTTGCAACCAATGCACGTTCACGCCGAAAACCTTTGCCGAACTTAAACTACACCTTAAACAACACGTGGAATCTGAGATCGACAGCGCTGCTGCCAGCTGAGAACGATAATGGATACAGGCCCCAAACTTCTCAAACGCTGATTTGATGTTAGGCATTCCGGTTCAGCTTTTCTGCAGAATTCCCTGAGACCGGTACATGATTCTTGCTAGACTGATTCGAGTGCTGGTGAGCGACTCAGGGTGGACAATTACTGTGCAATCGTTATCTAAAAACTGATAATGGGTTTATTCATAAAGGGTTTGGGTCATTTGGCCTCCTTGACTTCGAGAGATCTGAATTTCTTCGTCTATCAGAGGAACAGTTCAACAGGTGCTTGACAAACTGGGCACGAGGAACATCAGCACGAGGAACAAAGCTCGTGCTTATTCTAGTAGATAAAGACACGCAAGTAAACAGCGTAAAATTTATTTCCAGCAGACGATTTTTCCGGAACACATGAGGTGGGAAAGTTCAAAATTCAATCCAAACTAATGCATAACATGCAATAAAATCGCTAGTCACATATGCATTAGCAATATTACTTTGAAATGAACCATTTTGTGGTGTTTGTGTTACATTTTTCAATGATAAAATTAAAATTAACCAATTTGCCTAAACAGTGTTTAGTACCAGTTGTTCAAAGTAAACTTTTTATAACTGAAGACGTTTTCAAACCACCAATCCTACGTTTTAAACTGCCTGTCGTTTTAAATGTCCTGTCAAGCTTACCCAACAAGCAATTCAAAATGGAATGTGTGAACGAGAAACTTTAACATTTTCAGCTGCCCAAAGTGTCTTAAAATACAGTTTTGCTATTTTCTCTGAATATCTTAGTTGAATTCTGTATAGTGCATACAAGAAAACGCTCAAAATCTTAATATTTTCTTCACTCCCACTAAAACGTCAGTTCTGCGATTGTCAAACGCCCAAGTGTGACCTTTCGGTACATTTCGTGATCTCACCTCTCTTTTTTTTGAATTGGTTTTGCTCACCAGCCAGCTCTCTCAGCAACATTAGCAGCATTGGCGTGTGTGTGCGTGCTGGTGAATGGCATCAATCGAAAATAGGTGGTGCGTTGTTTCGCCTGGCGACTGGTGTGTGCTTTTTCAAAGGCTCTTTTCTACGGTCGAGACTACTACGGACGGGTTCGCAATCGTGGTCAACCCGTGCAAGCAGTAGCAGCAGCATCAGTTTCCGTAGGCCGTGTAGTTTCAAGCTGAAGGTAGTAAGCATTAATACGCCAGCAACGAATCTTCCCAGCTCCCAGTGTCATGGCAGTGGTTAGAAAGTTGCACACAC
>NW_023405426.1:0-49331 GCF_013141755.1 Anopheles stephensi | reverse complement strand
GCGGAAAAAGTACGATCGGGATTTGAAGAAAATGGATCAGATTAAGAAAGCGAAACGGTTCAAACCTTATTGAATTGGCAGCGGTGCTGTGTGTAGAATAAATTCATCTTTTTTTTCCTTCCGTTCAGTCGATACAATTTGTTTTTCCCTTAACTAATTTATTTGCATTGATGACGATTTGCAGCAGTTTGTTCTTACCGGGCAGTGCTTCTAGCCGGAACATGAGCTGTGTGATGTGCCAAAGACACAGCGCGTGTGAGCCCAACCTGCACCGCCTGGGCAAACCGTTCCAAGCAGCTCTGCAGATTTTCTTCCTCCAACGATTGGCCTCGCTGCGTTAGACACTCCATTTCGGCCTGAATCGTGTTTCACTATAAGCATTAGATGCTGAGCGTTGACGGTTGTAGCGTTGGTGTATCGTTACGGGCGGTGTCGCTTCCAGCAGCTTGCAGCACGGCTAGATGCAGCTTGCTGTACAGCTCCTGGTTGTCCGTAACCAATAGCGAAGCACACACACCGGATGAGCCGGCGAGCGGCGTTATCACCGGCATCGCGATGGCTCCGGTCGGCAGTGCAGCTGTTGCTGGGAAGCGAGACATAGGGAAGGATTCTCCGACACCCAGTCCGTAATGACATCGAGTAAAAGATCGGGTGGCGGGTTAAGTTGCGATTTGGCCGTTCCGTTCAGATAGAGATCGGTCACTGCGGTCATAAGATTGGCGGCAAAGCGTGGTGCTACCAATGGCAATGATTTCAGCTGTTCGGAGGAGTTTTTAGAGAAAATTACAAATCCCGCACGATACACTGCGCCAACTCAAGGCTAGCCGGTGAAGTGCAACCTAGCTGCTGCATCCACGTCCCTGCAGCGCACAAAAGCGGTGCAATCGAGCCCGACACGGCCCGTACTGATGAGCTTATTCAGAACGCTCGTTCGTGCGTTCGATCCTCCGAAAAGCGACAGAAATACGGCATTCCGAGTGGCGTCCGGACCTGGACGGGAAAAGAATTCACACAACACCAGCACCAGCTGGAACTCTTCGATCGACGTTAGACGCGGTTGGGGTGTTGTTTCGAAAATTGAGCACCACGTGGCTCGTCGCGGCGCTCGCGGAACACAAATTCCGCTATCAAGTCCATGGCCATATCGTGTTTGTTCCGGTTGATGATGAGATTTTCTGCAAATAAAATCGAAAAGGAGATGAAATTTTTCTCCATCAATTTACACACCTCCTTGAGCCTCACCTATAATGGGGAGAGCATCGCGAGCCATATCAGGAAACTCCGACTTGCGCAACATATTACGCTCTTGGTTGGTCATTCTGCAAGCCTTTAAATCGCTGCTTTACAGCAGAAAAAAATATAAAAATATCAATTAACAAATAAAATACGGAGATTTACGCGGCGTTGAATGTTTTTGTTGTTCCGTAGAGAAACGTAAACAGCGCACTGTCAACAAACTGTCAAAGCTTGCCGCTTCCGAACTGTCAAACATACCATCTCTCTTTCATTCTCACAATCTCTCCCGTTTCCGCATTTTCACATCAAACACAAACATACAACAACCGAACCAATTTAGGTGACGCGACGTGATGTGAACAGGTTTGCGGTGAATTTCTGCACTTCAATCACATTTGCTAAGTAATATAGAGCGAGCATTTAAATGTTGTTGTATCGAAGCGTGAGTTAGTGTTAATTGAAGCGTAGTGCGTAAGGAAGAAAGGGGTTCGCAGAAAGGGAAAAGCAACCTTTAATTGAGAAGACAATTAGAACAGGCTGTGCGTGCGTGCGTCCCAGTTACGCATTGTGAATTGCAGTGCAATGATGAACAACAATGGATTTAGTACGGGCGAAGAGGATTCCCGAGGGCCAGCGGATCAAATCTGCTGTTTGCTAGACGACGGTGAACGATGCCGCAAGCAGGCGGGCAATGCTTCCTACAGCAAGCGGATTTCAAAAGACGGTCACGCAACGGCGGCTGAAGCTGAGCATCGACAGCCATGTAAGGTTATCCCCCACCACCTAGTGCGTGTTACCGCACCGATCACCCAAGGTCATTCAGTAACGTATGCGTGGAACATTATTGCACCTTAACCCACAGGCACGGCATATCTACATCTGTGACTTTCACAAAGCGCGGATACAGTGCGCCCGGACGAAAAGACGCCGCCGGGATTCGGAGGACGACAGCAACGAGACGGATACCGATCTGCCGGAGGTCGATCTCTACCAGCTGCAGGTGAATACGCTCCGCCGGTACAAACGGTTCTACAAAGTGTCCACACGACCAAGCAGCAACAAAGCGCAACTATCGGAGGTAACTTTATGCGCATCATTCGCCAAACCAACACCAACACGTTTTCTAACCGCCCCCTACGTCCTTTCTTCATTTCGCACGCAGACAATCATGAAACACTTCAAGACGATCCCGATTAAGGAGAAAGAAATTCTCACCTACTTCATCTACATGGTAAAGTCGAACTCGAACAAGCTGGATCATAAGAATAATGCGAGCGCGGAAGCCACCTGAAAGTAATGACCTCCGTCCGGCTCCATCGGTCCCACGGTCCGCTCATACAGCTACGGTATCGCCAAAGTGTCGAGCCTTCGAGCTCGTGCTTTGCAAACCGAACAGAGGCAGCCAGCTGATCGTTTACGAACCAACCGAATCGACATTTGTCATAATGTGCCGTTTTTACTCTACACACTTTTTTTTTTGTTTTCTAATGCTTTTACCGTATCGATACCATAATGTTCGGCGAATTTGTAACTTTCCTGTCCAGTGTTACACCGTGCGAAACTTGACCCTTTTCGGTTTAACGAAAGGCGTATTGTGAAGTTTCCTGCGTGCGGGATAAAACCAATAAAATGTAATTCAACAATTTAGATTATTGATTAGCACGATACATCCACGGAATACATCGCGTTGAAGGATCGGCGACGTTCAGCGATCGATGACATTGTTCAACTGTGTAGAATGATTCAGTTTTATTACAAGAGCAGCTTCAATCATATCGTTATTATGGTACAATAAAACACTGCTTGTTGGAATTCATGTTTTTTTTTACATTTCTTTAAGTTCTGCTTCGTTTTTTGCGCCTAATTTCACTAACACTATGGGGTATTAAGGTGCTCCCTTGAGTAACGATATTAGTGGCGAGAGAATTTATGGGTTCCGTGATGCATGTAAAGATGTCCTTCGAATGCTATCAACACAGAATATTTGAGAGGGAAAAAATTTTACCAGCAAATGTATTTCTCTGTCATTATTTCTAGCACCAAATTCAGAGAAATCTGAGCTATCGTATCACTGTCATAAGCACAATTTATTTCACAAGTTAGAAGTATGTGTGAGTAAGTCCCAAACCAAGAGAATCATTTAGTATATCTCTAAATGGAGGACAAATTTATTTTGATTACAAGAAATAGTTTTCAAATTTATGTTTCACGACACACCCCATGGTTCTTTCCTGCTCAGACCATATCATTCCTTAATGCGATCGAGTCTAGTATGGTTTGGCCAGCAGCCAGGAATCGGTATTCGATTCCTTACGGTAATCTCTGCAAAAGTATCTGCAAATAAATTACACGCTTTAGTGAACAAATGTGCAATCGTGGGAACGATAATCTTCCCATCAGACGCTAGCAAATACAAACAACTCCAGATTTAATACTTTGTCTATTTCGAGCCCTTTGAAAAGGCAACCAGAATTTAACAAAACAAATAGCCCGACTATGCTCCGGGAAGAATAATGAAAGATCGCTTAACTCTCCGCTCCGGACTGAAACTTTTTCTTGCACCAAAATAAGAAACGATAATTTACAGAAAAGTTTGCCAAACCAGCGACCTCCGCCGACCGGGACTCACAATTTCTCTTGCCACTCACCGCTTGCTGATGATCACGCGAACTGGTCGTGTACAGAAGGAAACGCAGACTTCGTCTCAATTTTACTTGCTTGCAACGTTTTACTTTAATTCGCTTGCAACTGCTTCTTCGCTGCCGTCACACACTTGGCCATAGTGGGCGAAGCGCGCGTAATCGGATCGGTCATGAAGAAGTCGGCCAACTTCTTCTGCACCACATCCACCTTGCCACTGTCGAAGTGCACCGATGCGTTCTTTAGCAATGCGTCCGCGATGGCGAAGAAGTTGGACGCCTCCAGCCGGCCGTAGCGCACGAGATGCGGCGCAATATCCTCC
Source organism: Anopheles stephensi (assembly GCF_013141755.1). Classification (NCBI taxonomy): domain Eukaryota; kingdom Metazoa; phylum Arthropoda; class Insecta; order Diptera; family Culicidae; genus Anopheles; species Anopheles stephensi. The sequence continues at coordinate 45,133 of NW_023405426.1, read as the reverse complement.
AGGCGGGAGCGCAGATCGTCCAGGTTATCGTACGGCAGCGGAACTCCGGCTACCTCGGACAAGGCGCGCAAGATTTTCCAGTCTTCACGGGCCAAGCCGGGAGGCGTAACGGCGACGAGCGTTTGCTGGGCTCGTCCTTCCGTGTTGACGTACGTGCCCTGCTTCTCGGTGTACGCGGCACCGGGCAGAATGGCGTGTGCCATCTGTGCTCCAGCGTCACCGTGATGTCCCTGGTACACGATGAAGCAATCCTTCGGTAGCTTTTCCTTATCAACTACGCCGGCGTCAGCGCCCAGCAGGAACAGGACCTTCGGCTGCAGTTCAACGGCAGCATCGACACCGGGCGTGTAGCCAACGTCCAGAGCAGCCGTTTGGGCGGCGTTCGTCTGCAGCACGTTCCATACCTTCCAGTTTTTCTGCAGTTTAAAACGTACCCATTTATAGTAAGCTATCGGATTAAAACATGCACCGTGCCATAGTCACTTACGTCTGCCGGGGTCAACGAGTTGGCGAATACGTGGAGAGCGGTAAGGAAGGATGAACCATCCTTGCGGGCCAGCTGATTTGCACCGACGATAATCAACGGCTTCTTAGCTTCCTTCAGCTTCTTCGCGAACGGATGGTGCCCATTTGCGATGTCGCGAATCAGCGAGGTATCGCTGCCCAGATGCTAATAACAAGATTAGAATAAAGATTGTTCAAAACATTAATGCCGCCATTAAGAAACGTCGCAATGCTAACCTCGTAGTCGTAGGAAAGGTTGACCTTCGGCCCAATCATTGCAATGTTTTGTTCATTGTGAATGTATCCCTTTCTCAGGCGGGTGTTCAGCAGCGGTGCTTCGTAGCGCGGGTTCGTACCGACAAGCAGTACAAGATCCGCCTCCTCGCAAGCGGCAATCGATGAGTTGAGCAGATAGCTTGAACGGAAGTCCGTGCCCGATCCGTCGGTGGGGAACTTTTGCTCCGTGCAGAGCGTTTCCGATCCCAACCGGTTCAGCAGGTCCTTCAACGCAACGAGCGATTCCGCATCCACCAGCCCACCGGCAACGGCCGCCACCTTTCCCTTCGGAGCTCCGCGCAACGCTTGCGCGATCGTAATGAGTGCCGATTCCCACTCGACCGGTTCCAGCTCGCCGCTCGGATTGCGCAGCATCGGTGCAATCAGCCGCTGGCGCTTCAAACCGTCGCACGCGAAACGCGACTTGTCCGACAACCACTCCTCGTTGATCTCGTCGTTTTCACGCGGCAATATACGCAACACCTCGCCGGTACGCGTGCTCACCACAATATTGCTACCGACCGCATCCAACACGTCGATCGATTCGATCTTACGAATTTCCCACGGACGAGCGACGAAGCTGTACGGTTTGTTGGTCAGTGCACCAACCGGGCACAGATCGATCACGTTACCCGACAGCTCGGAGAGGAAAAACTTTTCCACGTACGTACCGATCTGCATGTCGTTACCGCGCCCGGTCGTACCGAGATCGTCGACACCGGCCACCTCCGATGCGAAGCGGATGCAACGCGTACAGTGGATGCACCGGGTCATGATGGTTTTAATCAGCGGACCAATGTCCTTGTCCTCGACCGCTCGCTTGCCGGTATGGTGGATATCGGTAAAGCGCGATCGATCCGAACCGAAAGCCATTGCTTGATCCTGCAGATCACACTCGCCACCCTGGTCGCAGATCGGACAGTCGAGCGGATGGTTCATCAGCAGAAACTCCATCACACCCTCACGCGCTTTGCGGGTCATTTCGGAGTTGGTCTTAATGCGCCAGCCCTTCATCACCGGCATAGCACAGGCGGCGACTGGTTTGGGTGATTTCTCCACCTCCACCAAACACATGCGACAGTTGCCGGCGACTGCCAGACGCTCGTGATAGCAGAAGCGAGGAATCTCCACTCCGACTTGAGCCGCAGCCTAGTGTAAACAAAAAGAAAAAAAAAAACAATTACAAAATAACCGCCGAGATGGTTGCCTACGAACCGCAGTGCATTATCAGCCTTTACCTGAAGCACGGTAGTGCCCGGATCCACCATCACAGGCTGATCGTCCACGAACACCTCAATCTTTTCCGGCGCCTTGGCCGGTGTGGTGGCGGACGTGCGCACTATCGTCTGCACCGGAAACCGGGCCCCGAAGGTAAGGGCCCGACTGACTGGCACTCGCAGCATTGTTCTGGAATAGCGAAACGTTTAGATACGGGAATGACACCCGCCGCTCGAAGCTAGGCCGAAAGCGATGAAAAATTACATAATTCACATGAATTTTCGCGAGATGGCGTAAACAGACGGGCACTAGCGCGATGCGTGAATGAGGTGAAAGCGATGATGCTTGCACTTACGGGGCTATCTGCTAGCAATGCGGCGGTTTAGCACACGACAAAGATCGATGCGGGTACGGCAAAAATTGTATTTTTCGTTTTCAAGGATTTCGATCGCAGAACAAAATGTCCAGATCCTTGACGTTTTCACTTTGGAAAACAAACGAATGACAGGCGGCTGTCAGGGGCTGCTGCCAAAAGACGCAAGCAGAGGTGGCGGTCTCGTATTTCCAATTATATTGCATTAAAAAAAAAGATTGTTAAGCGATGTTACAAAAGAAATGTTTTAAAAAGAACCTGCATGCACAAGGTTAACGACAAACAATTAACAAAATGGAACGATAATTATTGTATTAAAACCTCTTCCGCCGTACAGCTTTCTCTAGCAACCTTGGGCGGGCTCACCAAACGCATCGCCCAAAACAGCAACACAAGCAAAAGGCTGTAGGTGTTCGTACGAGTAGGATGTGTGCAGTGCGCGCGGAGCAAAACATACGGAATAATAAAGAAATTGGGTAGAACTTTTCATTCGCGGGTCATTTACTTTCTAGCTTAACCCGACGCAAACTATCTTCGGTTCTAGTACAGCGCTTTCCTTTTTCTGATATTCATCAAACAAGTGCTTTTGTTCTGTTTGTTACGGTTAACGCGATACGACCGAGACCAGACCAGCTGAATTGCGCGCCGAAAAAGTGCATCGTTTGAATGTGGGCGATGCGTTGCACTCGGGAAGATTCACCCGCTGAAAAAGCCAAATCAAAACGCGCCGTGTAATGTAGGTGAGGAATCGTCCGCCAAATCGACACCGAAATAAAGGGGAAAAAATGTGAAAAGAAAGTTTCCATACGGTTCCATTGCATACACGCACTTGGTCGTGGTGCAGCAGCGTCTGCATGGGTCCCGGCTCGTTCGTTTGATTGCGCTCTGTGTAGCACGCGGAGAGCAACGCAAGCGACTTCCTCCATCGGGGCCACATAATCGTACATTTATGTGACGGAGTGATTGAATCATAGCAACCGATCATCGCCGTCCAGTCGTGTGTGGTGTAGGCACCAAGCAGACGTATGGTCAGAACTTTGTACCGTAAGTTGATCGATAAGAACCGTAGAGTAAACCGATAAAGATTTGTTTGTTCTGTGTGGCGAGTCAAATCGAATAAATAAGCATAACCAATGGACGGAGCGGTTTAGTACGCGCCGGACAACAAACCAAGTGTTATCGCGCGTGAAAGAGTTGCGTCTGCCGCAGTGAAAAGTTGAAACAAAACCGATCCGTACCGTCTCGCGACTCACTGACACACTTTTCGCGATTGCCAACAAAAGCTTCTGGTATCCATCGGCGAGACAGCAGCCACCAGCGGTGGTGAGTCACCGCCCACCGGCTGCGGACCAGTGAAGACACGCTTTTACTGCTTTACCGTGTGGTTTATCTGTGCTTTTTTTTTGCAATCTCGAGATCAAACGATTTACACCGTTTCCTAGCAACAATCCGGAAGCACGAGCTAGAAGAGAAAGAGACCCGTGGGACCGTGCAACTTTTCGTCGGTATTCTAACAATTCGGTGTGAAACACTTTTCCAACCGCGATGGTGTCAGCCGGTGGGAAATTCATCCGCACGTCACCGGGCACGTTGCTGCTTACCTTCCTGCTTCTCACACACCGGCATGCTAGCGCCGATGGTGGTGGTGGTGGTGGACTGTTTGACAACTTCATCTCACAGCTCATGACAACGGCCGCCACGGCACAAAACTTCCTCGAAGACGCGTACGATCAGAGGCAAGGTCGTGGCACGGAACCTCCACCACCGCTACCACCGGCACCATCGTCAGATTCACTTTCGCCCGTACTCATACCGGTCGGGGGTATTGAGCCGGTCCAGCAACCAACAACACCGCCAAGCACGACCACGTTTTCCGCTGGCGCGACGTCCTCCACGACGGCGGCAACACACGGTACGCGAGCACCGCTTCCGTTTTGGAATCCGTTTGTTTGGCTGCGTCCGAAAGAGGCCACACCACCGTACAATCCGGACACCGATCTTAGTACGGTAAGTATGCACGAGAAAGACACGCCGAACATTTCCGTTCAGTCGATAGGCGGAACCTTTCTTTCCATACAATTTCAACGAAAACCCGAAGACGCATCCTCAATTTTATTACTTTTCAATTGTCTATCCTAAATGACCCACGATAGATTGGATTTCCCTGTGGGCAACACGAGAACAAGATTTTTTAGACGATTAGACTCCTACATGCTCCCTTGATGGATTAGTCCCTTTCGACTACGAAGTCCGTCGTTCGAGAGAAAACTTTGTAGACGACGAAGTCATTTGAGTTGCGACATTCCAAGCCACAGTATTTCACCGCTGGTCTGAACATGACAAATAGCATTTGTCTCATACGAGTCGCTAACTCTCGTACTAAGTACTACGTACGTACTACGCGATAACATAACGAGGCTCGAAGGCACGCTCACAACACCTTCTTGTGCAAATGGATATTCGTTATGAGAAGTTGGCTTTATTATACTCCCTTCCCACCATTTACGTACAAAATAATCCGATACGACAAAAAGACTTCAACCTTTACCACCATTTCAAGTTAATCCATCGTCATGCATTTAAATGTACATCGTCATCGTAAGAAAACAAAAACAGTTTTTTTTAATACTAGATTGCACTCACAACTTATCATCCTTGTAGAACTTATCGCTTGTTTATAGTTTCACTGTAACAGCTTCGCATCCCCTTTGCTAAGAGAGCTCTATTCCTGTCCGGGAATGAATCACCGTTGTTGTTGTCTTTGTTAATCATTTGCATGTGATTCACTTAGCTTCGAAAAAATTAGATTAACGGAAGCAAAAGTAAGGCACTCCACACCCAAACACCAGCCTTATGTACGCTACATAAAACGATCGCGTAATCCGGGGACGGCGGGTATCCGCAAATCTTAATCCAATTTGGCCTTGGGTGTGTAAGCTGCTGCTCGTGTGCCAGGCCTGTGCACCGGTACTCGGGCTCGGATACGGCTCGCTGCCTCGAATGTTCTCGTACAGCGGTGAGGCTAATTTAATTGCTCTAATAATCATCACACACCTTCCCGTGAATGAAGCAAAATCAGCGGACATTACACGATGGCAGAGGAGCAGCATTGAAGCGCAACTTTAATCACTAGCGCGAGGTTTGCCTAAAACGGTCAATCAGATAAATGATCGATGAAAATCGGATTCTTACGGAAGTTTCTCATGAAAACTAAATCACGACTTACGGCCCAACACCCGGCGAAGGTGACAGATGCATATCGTATTAACAGCTGCGATTGTGAACGGTGATAGCCAGTCCCGCGGCAGGATAACGTATCCAAAACACTACGCCAACTGTTTCGTAACCTTATTTCGAACGTTTGAATAATGTATCGTGTAGCACGTTCGTGTCCAATGTTGACGACAGGTTCATACCGATGAGGTGAGCTAAGGTTTGGAACACAAAAACCGAATGGACATCATTGCTAACAAATATTGCCGACCGGCCAGACATAATTGCCACGATCGGAAAGGCGCGCCCTCCTTGCTGTCGACCCATAAAACTCCTGTCCACAATGGCGGTTCGAAAAGAGTCAGCGCTATTCCGCTCACACCGCCGCTGGGAGCATAGAAAACTAGCCAACAACAAACGGTTGCACCAGCCACAGCTTGGTCCTCTGAACTTGGGTATTTCAACCGGAAATGAACCATTCCAACCACACGAACGAACTTCGTAGGTGGATGGATTTGTTTGAGTTACCATAAAACTGAAACTACCACCTAGCATTGGTGCTGTCCGTGTCTCGGGAAAAGCTGACTGCATTCTCCCGAACGTTGGCAAAGGAAGTAGCACTGGGGTAAATAGAGGAAGCGGCGGAGGAAATTGGTCACAATGGAAGCACAATACACCAGCGGCACATTATAGGTCGTCCCGTCCATTCAAAGGATGTCCGTGTGAAGCATGGGACGTTCCATTTTCCTGTCGTTTCGGTTTAAAAAATATCCTTCCGATGCACGATAATGCTGATGATAGCAGCACGCTTGCGTTAGGCAAAGTATATCCAACAAACGAACGCTCTTTGTGTTGTACGAACGTTTTAAAATTTGCTTTTAATCAGATGAATCGATTTATGTGTTGGTGTTGGTTGGCAGTCCTTAGTAAGGATAACGAAACATGTTTTCTGTTTGCTGCTAACTCGCCACCAACGAGGCTACAAGGGCTCGTTCCGTAGACAGTCGTCACTTCCACCACAAATTTTGTATTTGCGTGCTTTGGAAAAGCCAACAGTGATGGGTGACGGGTTGGTGGGCTTGGCCCGACTGAAACAAGGCCAATCATCATGGGCCGGAAATTGGACCGATAAATTACGGTTCTTTGCTGTGCCAGTTCGACCTCATCGGTAGAAGAAGGGTTGTACCAGAACGGGAGTTTGTTTTCCAAAAACAGGCGACTCACTCAATTCTGATATTCCTTTTCTGCGTAAAAGGAGACTTTGAGACTTGTCCTCCGCAAGGAATGGTACGACTTATCCTGATACAGTTTCGAACGCTTCGAAGGACACTCCATCACTATTGTACACGAGCGTGGAAAAGAAGAAAGGCTTGGCCAAGTAACAATATGCATAAATTCATCCTTCTCACACGCCGTGATAATAAGTCTCAACGGGAAGACGGAGCACATCCTGCGACGTATTTGATACAAAGCGAAGCGAAGCTCCATTCAACATTTACAAAGAACCAAGACGGTTCTTTCCGGCACCCAGCGAATCATCATCGCGGCTAATGGAAGGACGCATTTTTTATGTCTCCTTGCTTTCGGAGAAGAATGGCGTGCACGAACACGTCATGTTGGGTCGGGTCTTAGAGGCAAAGTAATTGACCGTTTGCATGCACCATTTTCATCCTTTCTGGGTTGGTGTGGCGCGGTGGAGCGCTTCCAGCTACTAACAGTCAAGGACAAACGGAACATTTTCCATTGAGGTCTATAATTTTCGGAGGTCGCGTGGAATCATAGTGCCTTTATTTGCGAACTTTAAAATGGGTATTATTACTCGGTGAGCTAGCTCAAACGATGGGGATGTGCAGGTAATTTATTACCGGTCGATAGAACGATAAATTATATATAGCTCAAATAAACAGCTTATTGGGTTTAATTTCTGCAGGTATCCTACTTTTAAGAAGAATGTCGTATAAACAATAGCATGATTTCAACACTTTTGAAACCTTGACGTACAGTAGTTCCTCCCAGCTACCAGAGAAGGTAGCTCCAGTGGCGGAAGCTGCCAAGGAAGAGTCAGAAGTAATCTTTCTTCTCCCAATGTGGTGGCTCACTACCGACCAAAAGGCAACAACTTCCGGCAGGCACGGCGTGCGTTGGACCGCTCCTCAGGACCATGGTGCAAGAGACTGATAGTACATCAAAGCCTAGCCAAAGCCAGTCGATGGCTTATCCTTCCTTCCTGAAAACTGTTGCATTGCAATGGTAGAGTCTCGTTTTTAATCAACGCCATCAGTCTCTCCTTTTGACCGATTATCTATCGCTAGGAATAGACGGTCTAGATTAAGCCATAACAACAGTTGAATCAAGCATCTTTCCAGGAAGTGTTCCACGATGTCTTTTAAATTGAAGTTGAGGTTATTCATCCCTATTTTTGAATGATAATTGGAACCATAAGTATGGCCGATAGAATTGCTGAGAACACAGTTTCTCAACCAAATTATTCGTAATAATCAATATTTTTCAACAACTCTAGCCCCTGACTTAAATAAATAATTTTCCCAAGTTTTAAGGGTTTCTAAAACGACTCATAATGATCATAACTACGAATCATCGCCACTTCATGAATTTCTCACACAACCACAATACGGGTCACACACCAGACACATTAATCACAGCCATGCGGCCCGTAAAACCACCCAATCCGTGTCCTTGTGACGTTAATGTTGCTGTTCTGCTTTTGCTCTGCTCCTTCCAGCCGGAAATAGCGGTCCGTCACGGGTACCAGGCCGAATCACACACGCTCAAAACGGCGGACGGTTATCTGCTGACGTTGCATCGATTGCCGTGCGGTCGCATCGGATGCCCGGCGCAAGGTGGCAAAGGTGCGGGCCAGCCCGTATTCCTGCAGCACGGTCTGCTGTCGAGCTCGGCGGACTGGTTGCTGAGCGGGCCGGAAAAGGCGCTAGCCTTCATACTGGCCGACGCCGGTTATGACGTATGGTTGGGCAACGCACGCGGCAACACCTACTCCCGCAAGCACGTCAGCTTCAGCAGTGACGAGACCGCGTTCTGGGACTTTAGCTGGCACGAAATGGCCATGTACGATATACCGGCCGAGATTGACTATCTGTACAACATGCGGGGTAAGAGCGTTGAAGCAACCGGCATAATGCTAGGGTCGTATGATTGTCCGATCTTTTCCTCTTCACACACACGCACACACACAGCCCAGGAACGCAACGATACGACGCGCAATCTGCTGTACGTTGGACATTCGATGGGTACGACGATGATCTTCGCCCTGCTAGCCAGTCGCCCGGAGTACAACGAACGGTTGGAGGCTGTGTTTGCGCTGGCCCCGGTAGCCTTTATGGGACACGTCAAGAGTCCCATCCGTCTGCTGGCTCCATTTTCGCATGATATCGAGGTAAGAAGACCGGGAGCATGGTGGACAGCAATCGCGCGATGTGGCAAATCTTTGCGGACCAAATGCCCAATGCCACTAAATTTCACAATGCGTTCGTTCGTTTTTTTTTCTCTCTCTCTCTTGTTTAATTTCATTTTGTGTCATACCTCGTACCATAACCATTTGTTCGCGACCGCCGACCGTACCGTGTAACACCACCCTCGGTTGTCGTATCAGTAGATACCGCTAAACTATTTCGATAACCTTCGTGTTCCCAATTGGGTAGATGGTCTCGCGAATGACATTCTCAAACGACTCTCGTTACGATTGCTGGTGAGTTCTCGTGTTCGCAGGCGCACATGGACACCGTGTACGCGAACCATCCATTATACGAATCCTCTCCCCTCCCCTCTCCCGCGGTGTCTTGGTGGTCCCGGTGCTTTCTCTGCCTGTCCTCCGGGGATGGTTGGTTGGTGTAACGGATGTCCAGATCTGGTCATTGTCCTACTTTCTGGCGCCTGTTGCCCTGCGTTCTATGGATTATCTTTCCGCACTGGGAATGTCCTTTTTCTGGGGCATGGCTTCTTGCTATATCTATATCTCTTTGGTGTGATTAAGCACGAGCAGCGTAAGACGTTGCTTGGTCTGTAATATTGTGTATATAGTTTCATCACTGGAAATAGAGACCCTCTACCTGCTTTCACTCATTTTAATCAACCGTCTCGCCTCACATGGGACTAGGGAGCGTTGTGAACATTGTACATTTATTCAGTTTAGTGGCTTTGAGAGTTAAGCTTAGTCGTGTGTAAAACAAACTTCACTAAAGCCCTGCTAATGTGCACCTTTTCTCGCTCCTCACAGATGATCCTAAAATTCTTCGGCGGCAATGAGTTTATGCCACAGAACAAAATCATTCGCTATTTAGCGAAATATGGTTGCGAGCTGACCGAAGCGGAGAAGTACATCTGCGAAAACACCGTGTTCGTCCTGTGCGGCTTCGACAAGGAGCAGTACAATGCCACGCTTATGCCGGTCATCTTTGGGCACACGCCGGCCGGCACCTCGACCAAGACCGTCGTACACTATGCGCAGGAAATTCACAACGAGGGCAACTTTCAGCTGTTCGACTACGGTGAAAGTGAAAATCAGCGCCGGTACGGGCGGGCTACGCCTCCAGGCTACAATTTGGAAAACATATCGACTCCGATTGCGCTGTTTTACGCTAACAACGATTGGCTGGCCGGCCCGTTGGATGTGGCCAATCTGTTCAACCAGCTGCACCGCACGTCGATCGGCATGTTCAAGATACCGAACGACAACTTCAACCACGTAGACTTCCTGTGGGGTAACGATGCGCCGGAAGTCGTCTACAAGCAGCTGCTCATGCTGATGCAACGATACAAGTAGAAGCCTGTCAGCCAAGCCATATCTTGCTAATTGAACCGGCGGGAAAGTTCGGATTCTTAACGGAAATTCAAGCGAGCAAAAACCTATGACTGCATTTTCATGTTGAAAATCTTTACTGTTAAGACTTGTATGCGTTTTGTGTTGTATGTATAAATAAAAGCAATGGGCATCCCTAGCTGGAAGAGAGTTATTCCATTGTTTTCTTCGAAAAGAAAAATAAATAACGGTCCATTCAAACAGTGGTCGTTGCGCCATAATAGTATAGTTACCTTGAATTATTGCACTGTTCCAGCCGTCAAGTTGTGCAAACCCTAGAGTTGAATACTTCAGCAGCATCAATCCCGTGCTACATCTGCCAAATGCCTGGACTGAAGCCGTCAACCTACTATCATAGCCGCAATACCGGGTCACGAAGTTGTTGCAAATCATTCCGAACTGTCAATTCGCATGACACCAAAAAAACACAGATCCACGCAAGGTAGCACTCGGTGAAACGATTTTTGTTGTTGAAAAAGTTTGTTCCTCACGGCATAATTAGAAAATGTCCAACGCTAACGTTGCAACCTACCTGGCAGAACAGAAGAAAACCACCGATAAAGAGCTAGCGGCCGAATGGACGGTACTGGAAGAGTTGTACAATGAGAAGTAAGCATCACCGCCACCCGCGTAGAGAGCGAAAGAAGCAAAACAACTTCCCTTCTTAGTCAAGCCCTGTTTTCCATCGAAGCATTTGCCATTCAAACCTTCTTTTTCCTCCACCAGGCTTTGGAACGAGTTGACCATACAGTTGTACAGCTTCGTGAAGCATCATACGCTACAAAATGAGGAAGCGCTGCTTGCCCTGTACCACAATTTCATCGCCTCCTTCGAAACAAAGTAACGTGAGCGTAGGACAACTAGCACGGCACAACGACTTGACCATTGTTTTCGCTCTGTACCCTTCACAGAATCAATCCGTACGGTTTGGTAGAAATACTTACCGTCGTCATTTCGTACCTAACGGATAAGAAGGAAGCCATCGCGTTTCTCGAGAAGCTAAAGGACAAGGTGAAAATCTGCGACCAAGCGGTCTGGATGTGCAAAGTGCTGCAGGGACAGATCCATCTCGAGCACCTGAACCAGCTGGACGAGACGAAGAAAATCATCGAAGATCTGAAGGACATTCTCGAAGAGGCGGGCAATGTAACACCGGTGCACGGCAAATACTACATGCTAGCAGCCAACTACTACCGGTATGTGTGTGTGTGTGCGCGCGTGTGTGCGTGTTGTCGAATGGTTGAGAGATGAGAATTTACCCAAATTGTATCTTGCCGCACAGCTTGGTGGGTCAGCACAGTGATTATTATCGATGTGGTCTTCAGTTCCTGGGATGCTCGATCGATACCTACCCGAGGGATCAGTGGGCTCAGCAAGCCTTCTGCCTAGGGTTGGCCGCACTGCTCGGCGAAGGTATCTACAACATCGGTGAACTGGTAGGCAAGGCGCGGTCGCGGGCGCCAAAGGATTTGCTTTCTCTCCGTCACTTTTCTTTAATTCTTCCTTTTGCTTTGCAGCTGGCGCATCCGATTCTGGAATCGCTAAACGGCACAGACAACGAATGGCTGGTGGAGCTGCTGCGCGCGTTCAACTCGGGCGACATCGTGAAGTTCGAACAGATGAAACCAAAATGGAGCTCGATTGCCGATCTGGCCGCGCAGGAGGTGAAGCTGCGACAGAAAATATCGCTCCTCTGCCTGATGGAAATGACGTTCAAGCGGCCGGCCAACAAGCGAACCATCACGTTCGACGAGATCGCGAAGGAGGCTAAGCTGCCGATCAAGGAGGTGGAAATTTTGATCATGAAGGCGCTGGCCCAGGGCCTGGTGAAGGGTGCGATAGACGAGGTGGCCGGTGTGGTGAACATGACCTGGGTGCAGCCGCGCGTGCTCGACCGTAAGCAGGTGGCCGGCATGGCATCCACCCTCGACACCTGGATGTCCTCGATCACGTCCATGGAGCAGCTGATCGAAAGCCGGGCGAGCGAAATCCTCACCAACTGAGTGCAGTGTTGTGGCAGAAGCGTGGCAAACCAAGCACGCACACACACACACACATACACATCTTCTTTTGTTCATGCTGAAGTTTACACTTAAATAAATGAATAAGACTCTATATTTCATTATACCGTAAAACAATTTATCGTCAACTGTGTAGCAGCAGCGTTCCGCAGGTGGTCTTAAGAGCTATGGCATATGTATGTGTGTGTCTCTCTCCTTTTTTTTTTTGTCTCCTCCTTGTGCACAAGGAGAGTTGAAACGAGCGAAAACAATCATGTAAAGCGAAATGTTAAATGGCGTTCTTAGGGTATCGTTCGGGTTGGTTTTAGTGGACCCCACCGGTCCTCGGGACGCCCTAAATGTGCAAACAGCGCAGCTTCGTATCGGGCACACGGGACGCAAACTCGAAGGTAACGTGGCGCCGCACTTCCTCGTGCGTATCGCGCCGTATCCGGTGAGGTGTGACGCTTCCGACCAGCAGCAGCTCGAGGTTCACGTTCGCTTCCGCCACGAACCGCCGGACCAAGCCCTCGAGCTCGAACAAATGCTCGTCGCACGCGCCCGGCAGCTCGTCGCGCATGAACATGGCCAACCGCACCAGGTACTCGACGTTATGGCCGCTCGGGCCACGGCATTCGACGATCTGGCGTGCCGTCACCAGCAACGGTTCCTCGCCAATCCAGTGCTCGTTCTTGGGCGTAGCGATGTACACGAGCGCCGGAAATGCTTCCCCGCTGATGCCGGACTGTTCGCTGGCGAGCCGCGGATAGAACTTGATGTACTCCGTCACGTACCCGCCGAGGGTGCACTCGCGCTGCCGCAGATAGTCCAATGCGTGGCTTCCGGTCACCCTAAATGCACAGCCCCAGGTAATACCCTGAAAGAGGAAAGCGGGAGCAAAACGACAAACTCAAAACTCGGGCAACACGTTGCGCTACGTTGGTCTATTTTTAGCTCGTGCGCGCACTGTTGTAAGGCTCCGCGTTACGCATCGCTAGAACAAAAACATTCGACCGTCAGTATATAGCAGCGCAGTTCGGCTTCCGCACTCGGAGATGCCGCGTGGTTCTTCCTAGCTCAACTCTCGTGGTTCCATACGAGTTACCCCGATAACTCCTTCGATGCTCCGTCGTTGAAACCGACATGTGGAGCACGCCATGGGAAAAGTCCCCGGGTCTACGGCAAGAAATTGTCAGGACGTGATTCCGTCTCTGAATTTTCAATCAGAAGCGCCCTTTAACCGGTGCTTAGGTTGAGGTTCTAAATAAATCCATCTTGGACCAGACATAATCAAAGATATGTTGAGGGAAACCATCGTATCGGAAGTTGGTGGGGGAGGGTCCGCTCTTCCTCCACCTTCTCTCCCCTACTGTTCTTACACAATGGGGCTTACTCAGAAAGAACCGCTCTCCAATTTTTTCCTTCCCTTCCGTTTCGTCTCCCTTCACTCTTTCTTGACACTCGTTACTAAGAACAACCTTGCGACCAATTGCTTCCCAATCAACTGCACAGTTCTTATCGTGTCTCTGGACTACTTGAGACGGCTATTCCTAACACGCACGCGTTTCGCATTACAACCGTAATTCGATCGCGTTCACATTTAACGTCTCTCTAACTCTAACGCCTTCGTGGAGAACTGCTGCTACAGAACTGCTTGGAATCTGGTGCATCACCTGCACCACCGCTGAATGCTACAAACACCCATCCCCATCATCGCATCTCGTTACTACTTACCTCTTTGTCCTCGATTAAGGTGGCCACGCGACCCGGCTACGGAGGGGCGAAGGAACGGCGGCGTGCGGCATCGTGAAGAAAAAAGAAAAGAAAAACAAACCGGAAACACCGTGCATTAGATTCACCGACTGCGTACGGATTTGCTAGCTCGCATGCGTGCAAATATTCGCATCTTCCGTTCGATGCGGTGAGTAATTGAAGTTATACGATCGGCACTCGGTGACTCATCAGGACTCACCAGGAGGGGGAGGAGGGGTCACTGTGTGCCAATATACCATAACGTTGCGCACATACCATCCGCTTCTTTGTTATTTATTATAAATTAAAAATTGAGCACCCCACGAGGTAGCACATTCCAGAAACTAGGTAAAACGTAAACTCAGCAGCATATGACCGACCTCGAGTTCGATTCCCGAGTAGTGACTATGAATCACATACATTTGACAGACTAAGTTTTACCAAAAAGTTGACCTTTAAATTTGATAGGGACGTTAAAAGTGACTTGACTTCAGGTTACACAGGAAACACACACTGCTTTTCAGATGTCCCACGACTCGGAAGAATATCGATTACCATCCCCACCGTGTCCACGTCCAGCTGGCGATAATGCGTAACACTTTTGATATGAATGAGATTATGGCAGTCCCGATAAGCAATGCACTTCTTTAATGTTTTTATAGAAATGTTAATTGTATTCTCAGATGAAATCGGGATGTGCGCGGACGCACTTCCCGGCTACCAAAAATTGCGCACACGAGTTATCCACATGAGGGATAATCGCAGGGGTCAACCCAGCCCAAGAGTGCAATGGCCAGGCCTCGCCCTGGGGGAACCGCCTTCGTGATCACGGTAACCCCTGTGCCAGGTAAGTATGCTTTCTCCCCGTCACAACCAACCACCCCATTCGCGACACGCGTGCTCCGCTAGCGATGCTTAACAGCCAGCGACAGCATAAGGATAGCTATGCTTTCTACCTGCCGCCAGCATGCAACCCTCGCTGTCATGCTGCCAGCTGTCATGCAGCACATAAAACAAAACAAACTTCCACGGCGCACACCAACCCGCAGCCAAGCGCTTATCGTCGGCTAATTAACAACATTGGCAAACTTATTGATAACCTGACACACACAATACGTCCGAGCCACACCACACTTTGTTTGATTGCTGTGCGTTTAGAGATGATTATGTCACGACACGGGCACACACATTCGCACTGGGTGGAAGCAATTCTATTAGGTAATGGTTAGCATTCCACCAAACAACCCGTATCGACGTATTTATCGCACGTGCTAAACTCTGCTGCTACTACAAAACAACAAAACAGAGCTGCAAACAAGTAGTCAACCGCCAAGCACACGTCCGCTACCCGATAGATACACACAAACACACCGGGTAGAGGTGTCTGGTATTATTTATGTTCTTGTCTGCCCTATTATAGCGTTCTTTGACTGCGTTGTAGATATCCGGGCACTGTCTGCCAGTGAAGTGAAGTCAGTGCATTAAACATTCAACACCACATCAATATCTGTGTATGTTTGTGTATGTGTGTGTGTGTGTGTGTGTGTGTGTGTTTTTATTGGTTGGTCTGACGTGCCAAATGTGTACACCTTCCTTTTCATTTCCTCGTGTGTGCCAATGTTTACAAAACACTTCCATCCCGTTGGCCCCTAAATGATCCTCCCCAGCCGCCCCCTCCCTCTTCAAGGTGCTCCATCTGCTAACCCGCTACTCGTGGAATAATCCCTTTTTTATAACGACAGGCGCGCGTGCAACTAGTGATAGTACAGTTTACCAATACACCCACACCACTGTGCATAAATCGATGGCCGCGCGGCACTGTTTTGGTTCGCCAATTTTCGCTTCGTGACAGAGGCTGATAAAAATAGATCGCAGACAACCCATGCCCGCGACAAAGTAGTGTCGCGGAGACGCACAAAAACGATTAAGTGGAGGAGTTTCAGAATATAAAAAAAAAAACATAGCATACGCGAGTTGCGTGTCAAGGGCTAGGTCTAACGACGCGCTGTCATAAGAATGCGGACACAGCACCAGGAGGATGTAGGATGGATTATATGCCGGCCGGTTTGGCGATGCTTACCTTCTCTATCGTCCCACGGTGCGTCACATTGCCCTGCCAGAACCGGCGCACGTACCCACGGATGTATCCGGTAATGCATTCGGCGTACTCGAAGCCCGGATACCAGCACAGGGAACCGTACCCAAAGACCCACACCGAGGGCGTCGTTTGTGCTTCCATCGTGCGAATCCTGTGCGGCGATTTCCCCGACCGATGTCACGCCAAGCTGATCCTTCTTTTGTTTTGTAAACACGATCGACCCCGCCAGAAAGGGGGTGTTGTGTGTGAGTGATGGATTGTGGCTGGCCTGCCGGGTGGCGGGGACACAGGTTGAAGCAGCAAACGGTTGAAGAAAGCGCAATTTTGCGACACAATTTTTCCTTTTTTTTCGTTTTGTATACCAAGCGTGTGTGTAATCTCAGACAGAGGTGACTAGCTGCACACACACAATGCGCGCGTGATCAGGCTGACTTTCGTAACCGTGGTTACACTAAACGTACTAGATGCTAGCTTCCGATGTTGCGAATTTTTTCTTCTTTTTTTGCGACAAACACGCGCACACTTTTACGCTAAACCATTTACACAACTACTAATCGGACAGATAAACCAACAAAACAATAGATGTCCTTTGGGGGCACTAGCAGGGAAGTAAGGTGAGGGTTGTGTTGTTCCAAGCGGAAAATGTCACTTTCTAGTTACGCATACTGCAATCGCCTTTTTGTGATAAAAAAAAATCTTGTCGCAACACGAGATCGTCACACACTTGAGCACTCCTTCCGTACAGACACTGTTGTCGCATTGGATGCGCAACGCTACGACGCCAGGATAATCAGGACCGGCTAGAGTTTTAACTTGGCTAAACGAAACGGAAACTGTTGCCGTCGATCGCGCCGATCCGGATGAGGTAGGTAATGTCGCAGTTTGTGGGTCGGTTCCAGCGCGACCGGATGTCGCGTTCCGTGCGCTAGTACGGCTGCGGCCGCCACTGCTCGCTCTGATGCCACTACTGACGCGCACGTTCTTCGGAAGCTGATGGATATTGCTGGTCGGTTGTCCGGTCTGCTAGCGGAAGGCTTCATATTCTGCTTGGCAAGCGCGGCGTGAGAGAGAGTGGGAAGGAAGATCAGAAAAAGAAAAAAAAAGCACGGTAAGTTAAATCAGCACACACCAACACACAGCATCAGCAGCATAGGGAGGAGCTCTGGTTTACAGAAAAACGGGAGCACAGTTCCGTAGACAAAGCGACCATCATCATATCACGGCTTACGCGCTTCACACACTTTGTCATGGGCTAGTATGCGTGCCTCCGTGTCTGTGCGCTGGTGTGCGCGCTGCGGTCGCACACGGACACCAGCGCACAGCCGAAGAGTGTGCGCGTGCCCGTGCACACGGCACGAACAAATCTACTCCCCACTCCACAAACCACGGTCCAATGAATTCTGTGCGCGGGTTCGCTGTGTGTGCGCGCACGATTCGCGACTAAATACCCGTCGCCAAATTAAAAAAAGAAGCAACCATCATCACACCACACCGCCAGGAAGCCACACCGATGATGATCCTCGCACGGACACAGAGATTGGGAAAAAAAAAAAACAAAATGCGCGATCCACACAGCTAAGCAAACGAATCGCCGAGATCTGTGAGATCGGTTTATCGGTGTGTGAAGGTTTAAAAAAAGCAAAAAAATTGGCACGAGATTTCGAATTCAACTGTCAAGTTCAACTCATCCAAGTAGGTAGGTATCCGCGCAAGCCTTTCATCGTAGTAGCTGCTTATCGGAAGTCTAATTCCCTTTTTCCCGTTTGTAGCACCACGGCGCGCCTTACACCGGGCATACAGCTGACCATTGATAAACAGTTGCAAAATTCAAACAAACCCCGTTAAATGCGAAACACGCGCGTGCTTCCCCCACGAGTCCGGCCGAATGAACTTTCTATGAATGACGCATATAGCAGTACAAAAGAAACAAAAACAAATCCGCCATTCGAAGTAGTCGGGCAGGCAGGCAGGCAGTTCATTTCATACGCGGTCGCGTTCACTCTGCTTCACTGGCGACGTGGACGACCTTCGCTAATATTGCATTTTTCCGCGTCTGGTTCAATGTTTTGCTTTGCAGTTACTAATTGATGCAACAACACAGCGGTGTGCACAAAAAAATAGAACTACTCGTGACCTTGAACTTGACTTCCAACTACAAAGAAGCATTCGGAGTTCGAAAGGGTCGATTGGTTTAGCGGGGCTTTTTTCTAAAGGGTGTCGCTTCGTGGTAACACATAACTTACGTATCCTTGTGCCTGCCTTGTCCCCTGTATGTAGGGTCAGAGGAAAAAAGGTCTCCCTCCCGTCCCTTTCTACTTACACTGTGCCACTGCTGTCGAGAAGAGCGTACGCCACGCATCTGCATCGTTGGTGCCATTGCCGCAAGAAAAACTGTTTGCCACCCCCGTTTGTTTAACACGAAAAACCACCACAACAAACGCAACCGTACGGAGACATGATCGAACTGATTTGGAAACAAACGTATGCAAAGAAAGGGAATTTCACGTAAATGTTCACTGTTAGTCGCGGCACTTTACACGATTTTGCAGCACAGTTAGTAGCACAATTGGGGACACCGATTGCAAGGGCACCGAGAACAGAGATTTTGGGTGGAAAGTTTTTCTTGCGGCGGTCAGCGACACAGCGTAGCTTTTCCTCGCGTAATGCACAGTGGAGCGAACGATCTGGTCGGTCGCGGTGTATGCTGTTTTCTATTTTGCCTCCCCCCACACTGAGGGCACCCGACGCACACGCGCTCGCGTTGCCGTTAAGGTTAAGCGCGGTTTGCACAAACGGAGGTTCTGTTGATCCTATCGGGTTGTTAGTTTTTTACTCGATTATTTAGTAATAAGCTTGAGCTCTATGTAGGTGTGAAATTGAAGCACTGTTTAGGGTTGATTATTTACTTCACATGTAAAATTATAATTTTACTTTCAAACACAGAGCCCTATAAATGTTGACAGATTACAAGGTTCTCTTAGCACCACTAGCGATTGATATGAACATTGGCAAGTTAATGTTGTCTTCCAATTGCAGATTTTTGTCGCCTATGCTGCTGAAAAAAACCATATTGCATTCATTTATTACCACCAAACTGAGAGTCCGTAGAAACGATACAAATGTTCCACTTATTTTGACAACATGCTTCGGTGTGCAACCCGCGCTTTACCTGTACGTCAAAGCATACGACGCGAAATGAAAGGGAGGGTGCGGACATCCGACGCCCAATGCGTTTTCCCCTGAACCGGCTGATGCAATAACGTCATTGCTTTCCTCACCTGCGTCATACCACGAACGAGGTATTCAATTGTTTGCAGTGAATGGGAATCGAGCCGGTCGGCCAAAACTAACATACACGCATTGATTGTCTAACATGGAAGACATTCATAGCGCTTCAGCACAGCATTCTGTTGTATGTTTTCTTGGCCTGCTTTGTTGGCCCGTACCCGGTGTATTGTGTCTCTTTCACTCTTTCAGCACTAGCCGGTAGAGACGATTGTTTGGTTCTCTTTCACACATGCTCAGAGCATAGAAGAATCGGATAGAACAGGCATGCGTGCGTACGCGAGCATAAATGGATGGGAAAAAGATGCGAGCGTAACAGTAAAGCATCGCTAGCGGAGCACGCGTGTCGCGAATGGGGTGGTTGGTTGTGACGGGAAGAAAGCATACTTACCTGGCACAGGGGTTACCGTGATCACGAAGGCGGTTCCCCCAGGGCGAGGCCTGGCCATTGCACTCTTGGGCTGGGTTGACCCCTGCGATTATCCCTCATGTGGATAACTCGTGTGCGCAATTTTTGGTAGCCGGGAAGTGCGTCCGCGCACATCCCGATTTCATTTCAATAAAAACCCTTAAAAGAACTTAATAAGTGTGTGAATATTTTGTATACGTGGTGAAGAATTCATTGAAGTGTCATGTACGAATATTCGAATAAAACGTAGACTGTAGTTCATGAATGACACCTATACAGATTATAGGACCAGAAAAGCCTTGATGGAAAGTTCCAGTACGCCAACAGCGAAGTATCGAATCCAGCGTTCTTATCGCGTGTACGTTCAGAGCGAAGTATCATACCGCCGCACGCACACACACATGGCCTGCAAGTAGCTTAATCTACAAGACTAGACTGGTACCAGCAACGGGTAAAGCTTTTCACGAGCGCATTCAACGCAACGCTGCCAACAGAATGGGAAAACTCGACGCTTTCGCATTTTCCGATGGGAGGAGCCAACAGTCGGTTCATGTTCTTTGTTCCGTTTATGCTCAGCGCACAGTCAAACCAAGTCAACGTGCTCACACATCCGATGGGAGTGAGATAGTTTTCATTGAACCGAACATCATCAATGACAGTTCTAGGCAAAACAAACAAATTCCTCTTGAGTGTTTTTTTTCTCTCTTCTCGAATCCACCATAAACATCGAATGAAATGAGGAAAGTAAAAGGCGAACGACCAAGAAAACATGTAAAACGACTCCTGATCTCTTGCTACTGAATGGTGGCAGCAGCTGCCTGATGTGTAACAGCGGTTACCACGGCAACCATGGGTCTGTGTGAGAGTTCGAAGGATCGATGTAAGGACAACATTACGGGCAATGTATGAATTTTCCGAGATAGAAAACGGCAAACCTCTAGTTGTCCCGTTTTAGCTCAATGTCCGACACACGGCCCAGCCGGGGCATCATGATCATCCTGGCATGCCGTGAAAATCTTGCACTACCTTGCTCACTTTTCCGGAGCACTCGCCCGCTTGACGTCTCGTTCGCACGCGTGTTCCGTGTGCGCACACGCAGCTCGACGCACTCGGGGTAGCGCCTGCGACTGTCACGCTTTTCCGACGCGAACGGTGATCAGTACGATCGTGCTTTTCCGCGGCGAAGGTATCGGGCCCTCCCCCATCTGGGTTGCGTACGTGATCGAGTGTGTGTGTGTGTGAGTGTGTGCACTTTAGTCGGAGTTCGCGCTCCTTACCAATTTCCAAGAATTCAACCTGCCGACAGGTCGCCGCAATGCGTGGTGGTTAGTGAAAGGTTCGCGCAGGAAGAATCTTCCGTTTGGTGGTTAAAACCAGTGTGATGACAAAGTTTAACCGTACGGTTGGCCGGAAGTCGGCGGTTAAGAGCGAGCTGGCAGGCTTCAAGCAAGGGTACGAAGTGGACCATCGTTCCTTCGGCGAACTCATGCCTACCGGTGCCGGTACAGCGATGGCGTCGGTGATGCACGGCGGCAAAGCGAATGGTGGCCACTGTGCTGTGAATGGTGCGATACACGGTGTGCAAAAAAGTGTTCACTCCCTGCAGGGTGGGATGGTAGCGGGTGGTGGTGGTTGTAATATTAATAATGGGGGTAGTGGTGGTGGTGGTGGTGGTGGTTACTTACATGATCTTAGTGCAGAGCAAAAGCTGAAACTCAACATCCAGCAACTTCACATCCGACAGAAACAGCTGCAGCTGACCGACTACGATGACAACAGTCTCAGCTCGGAGGAGCATGTCCTGGCACCGGCTGCCGGCTGCATGGCCAGTCCGAACCGGCCGTGCCTAACGTGGGCCTGCAAGGCGTGCAAGAAGAAGAGCGTTGCGGTTGATCGCCGGAAAGCGGCCACCCTTCGCGAGCGGCGTCGGTTGCGGAAGGTTAGTGTCATGCTGTCAGTGTGGCTTCCACAAAGCCATGTTTTACACACCGACTGCATGTGTTTTGCAACCGTTTCAAATATGGAATGTTTTTTGTAAATGTTTGCTGCGGTGTAGTTTGAGTTTTTGTAGGAATCAGCTCCTAAAGATCAGTCCCAGGAACGCTAGAAACAACAAACAAAGAACTGGTGAGGTTGTACTGCCAAAGAAGATTTCCACACAATTATACCACAACTGAAGTGTTTTAGAGTCGAAGGAGAAGGAAAACAAGTAACTTTTGACATAGTGTAACGATCACTCTGCAGCAATTTGGATCTATTCTTCTGTGAATTTGTAAATAACGATATAGAAATTGCTCACGACTCCAATCAATTTCACATGTATCTACGAGTGTAAGAAAACTTTAGAAATCGAGTGCATCAACTATTCATCTGGATTTAAAACGTAAACGTTCTAGTCCCATCCGAACCGTTCCCCTCGTAGTGAGTATACGTGGTATCATTAAGTGCAATAAGCTAGAAATGGCAGACATGACCTAGGAGGTTGTTGATTACAAAAAAAAAGAACAAATAGCGTTCTATGCCGTACGCGGGATAAGATAGATCAAGTCAAGCTGGTCAGAAATGATAGGCCAAGATTCTCTAAGGGTGAAGTAGCCACGTGCCTATTATTGTAGCCGGTATTTAGGGCTTCTCGTTTTTTAAAAATGTTTTCGTGGTCACAGCTATTTCTAAACAGCTGTTAAAAGCAACAAACAGTTTATTAGGTATATTCCTGAATGCATGGTTGAATATAATCGTCTAGCAGAGAAGGCTACATATCATTCGAAATAAAGGAGAGCATGATGAAGTAACGAATTGTTATATTGCTTTTGCTCTAGACTTTTCAAAACTTAGAGATCAAGTGAATGCTTTTAAAATTTCCAAACGCAGAATGAGCGATTGTTCTGATAAGATCCGGTATATAACACCTCACAGCGTATCACAAGGTCAAGTGACTTTTTCACTGCGGCTTAACTTATAAGAATGAGTTAGATTTAGAATACTTGCTTAAAGTTCGTTTATCAGAACTCAACTTTTTACCCCGGTCTTTGTCACGATTAATCTTCCTAATGCACAAACTTCCACACGCTCAGGTCAACGAAGCATTCGAAGTGTTGAAGCGGCGAACCAGCACGAACCCAAACCAAAGGCTCCCGAAGGTGGAAATCCTACGGAACGCCATCGAGTACATCGACAGTCTTCAGGCGCTTCTCGATGTAAGCAGCATCAACGGTTAAAAGGCCCATCATTCCCTCACTAACCGATTCCGCATTTTCTTCTCTCTCCCCACCATCCAGGAGACACCACCACTGCACCAAAGCTCGGACATCCTCCCGAACGGCACCAATGCAGCTCTTTCAACGCCCCAGGACTACATGGTAAGACCGGCCGCCACGAACTAATTAACGCCCGTAAAGCCGTTTGTCGCGTATCACTTCGCAGCTCCGGGGTGCTGCTCATTTCCATCAGCTGGCACCTTGTTCGGTTTCGGGCAAGGCACTTGTTGCGCCATTTCCAGACACCCATAACCCCCCCCACGTTCAATCGTCCATGTTTCGGAAATTTATCGTGATTTAATTGTTTGTTGATAAACATACCGATCGGTGCCATCTGGGTGTGGCGAGATTCGCGACCACGATCATCGTTGCAGCTTCGAAGCTACTTCCAACGACCGTGGGGACTTCCTTTCTTTTCCTTCCCAACCAAAAGCAACGGCATTCGGTGACAAGTGAACCGGCAAAAGATTTATGACACTGCCGAACGGAGGACCACCGATTTCATTAATCGTTGCTGGGTGGCGAGCTGCGTTTGTGTTTCAAATGCGTTCACTTTGTGTCGCGAGCGGTAGTCGCGATTGTCGTCCCACTGTGAGGTCCCAGCGATTCCCAAATAGGAACCCATTCCGTACGCCATGTTCGCCATTGCAGTTGTGGTGGCTGGAAGATTAATGTTTCTTTTCGCGAGATGGCAGACGGGATCCATCCGGTAGTGTGCGTGTTTGTGTGGGATGTGTGAAATTCTTTGCCCGCGATTTGCAAAACAACATCGCCATCTAACGTACTAAGAGCGTATGGTGAGGCACAGTGGCAGGGCGTTGTGGTGGATGATCACCTTTGGTGCAACCCGCAGTTCATGACACTGTCAGTTACGGGTGCGAAGATCCGGCGTTGAAAACATAATTAGTTCCATCTTCACCGCCCAAATGAGGGTGATCACCGCGAGAACTCGGGACAGCTGCACCGACCTGGGCAGCTCCATCCCAGGAGGGAGGGGCAGTGTGTGGAAGGAATTTTAATACGATCGGGGAACAATTTTTGCCACTATCTTTCTCCATGAGCCTCCCCTATCTGTGTGCGTTATTGGGATTAGAATTGGCGACCGATCCTCGGTACAAGCAAATGGTGCGGTCCAGCCCAACACCACCGGAGCTCGAGATTGTGTGATGAAAAATGTCCATTCATTTATTTTCTCGCTAGTCATAATATGTCAAACTGTCACGACAAATGTCAGCCCCAGTAGGCAGTACAATTAGCTTCGCGACCCTACCGCTGAAGAAGACGTTATTATTATCGGGCCGCGTCAGGAAACGCACGAACGTGACAGTGCGGCGATCACCTCCTCAGCAACCTTCCGAAACAACCGGGCACTGGCATGCAGCGATCCCCGTTGGAGCTAGCTACCGGGTTCGATTCCATTGCTACACTGTGTCACTGTCACTGCGTTCCGTCCCGTACCTACTCCGCTCTCGGCGGCTATCTTGCGGGAGCCTATCGAAGACCCATGTCTGGTTAGAGGGGGAGGACTTGAGCAAACAAACCGCACACGACGTCGCAGTCACGATCCGTGACATGGATCGTCGTCTTCGTCTGCTGCTATGCGCCGGGGCACGCTCATCCGGGGGCCCGTCTTGTACCGGGCTTGACAGCCTGTCTCGACGTGGAACACACACACACGCACACTCACTACTTTCTCGTCGGATCGTTACACGGCTCGATAACTTCATTCTGGGTTCGCTTCTCGGGCGATCCGCATTGATAGTGCGCGCTCGCCGAAGGAAACGATCGATCACAATTAAGAAGCAATCCATCGCAACCACGGCCGCCGATGTCGATGATCGAGAACGCCGTTTAAGCTGCTCCTTCGATTTGCGCCTGCAACGCCGCAATCCGTGTGCTGGGTGGCCGAAAGGATCATGCCGTGCCCAGGGATGATCGCACGCGAGTGACAACGGGTACAGCTCACTCCACCAGACATGCACACGGGGGTTGGGTTTAAATTTGGAACATGTTCACCCGTTGTCAGCAGAAAGGTGAACAAAAAAAAAAAAGAAGTCCTCGACTGAGAGCTGGGTTTGGTGAAATGACGCAGCGGTCGCCTCATCTTTTCAGCCAGTACATCGTTTTTAATGAGATTTAATTGCATGTTTCGATAAATTTGTCTTCACTGTGCCCGCGGGCGGATGCTTCCAGCAGCAGCCGCGTGCCCGCCGTACGTTACGCGACCTGAGTCTGCGAAACGGCACACGCGCGCGCGCGCTTGGTGGATGGTGATGCCGCGATGCCGGTGGAGTTCTGCGCGCATCTGTTTGCATCGCGATCGTTCCGTGCGCTTCTTTTTATCGTTCGTTTAATCTTCGACGACCATCTTCGCCATCGTCGTACGGTCGTAAAGTTACGGGATGATGAAAATTGTCACATCGAGGATGAAAGGGAGATTTTGTGCGTGTGTGAGTGTGGAAAAACTCTCTTAATCTCACCCCCCCCCCCCCTCGGCTTCTCGGCGATCTTGCTTTTTTATTTCTTTTTGTGACCCCCGAACGAACGGCAGGCATGTTTTGCGGTATGAAATACGGTGTGCTCGCGCGTAATCTAACATACGGCGTCGTTAGTCGCCGATTTCCCCGAACACGTTAAAAGGAAATCCGCCCTTTCCAGATCGTTCGAGCGGAGGTTTTGGTACGATCATCTTTCCTTGTTTCTTCTTCTTCGTTTTTCCGTGTCGCCGGCATGCCGAATGCCAACGGCGCAACAAGGTGTTTCTGCTTACACAAGCTACAAGCTATGGCTTCGTGGTGAATGTAAAATGCAACATGTTTGTGGAAGCCAAAGTCGATGTTAAACATATTGTAATCTGTGTTTAAGAATTGTTTGTTTTTGGAAGAGCAACAGGAAGAGTGTATTCAGACCATTGTAAATTCGAGCAGCAGTCGTTCCCTTTGCTTAAAGAATATAGAGATGCTCACAGGATGCGGATCAACATAGGAGCGGAAGGAGCGTCCGCTCGGGACCTTATCGGTGAGGTAAATCAAGGTGTGTCCCTCTCACATCACAGTTAGAAGGGCCTCAGACTGCCATTCCACTCGGGGCCTCCAAATATCTTGACCCACCACTGTATCGACGGCATCACTCTATCTCAACTTGGGCCTCCTTTGTCCACGAGAATGGACTAAAAAGACTTGACCGACAGAATTGTCCGGTATCCTTCTCATGACATTAGCCACATCACATCACGTGGAGCTAACACATCTTGTAAGGTTATTCTTCTCGAAGATGAGGCTAAGAGGCTTTGTTCAATTTTGGACAGAGTCCAAGACTCAGAGAAAATCCGTCATTGCTATGAAGAAGCCACAGATCGGTTTGATAAAGATACAGAGGTTACACGAGAGGAGGTCTATGGTGCGAAAGACCCTGATGCTGGCTCTTGGAACCTTCCGAGTAACCCGTAACCAACAAGAAACTTACCACGACACTTTTCAACTTCTTTGGTTTCTTCGAAGATGAGGCCACTTAGATGACAAGAGTTCTTGAAAGGTGAGGTTCCTTGGCCGCCGACGGTTCTTCGACTTCTCTTTTGGTAGGCCAAGCCTTTTGGGCGATTAAGCCACTTGTTTGCAGAGGCCTTTTCGTCTCTTGTTAGGCAAGTACTCTCGGTGTTTGAGAATGGAACAAGGAATGGCTAGAAGCTTGCACGTCGAGACCCCTTCGATAGCATTTTCCCACCCGGCCACTGTTAAACTCGGCCCTTTGCCCAACCATTCTGCGTGGAAGAATGAAACAAGTTCTTTCCACTGAACCGGTTATCAGCTTTGGTTGTGCACCAACTGTATGATTCCGTTCGATGTTAATGGTTGCACCCACATCCACCTTTAAGGCGTTAATTACACAAAACAGCTCACATTCCCCTGCATGCCTGCACTTCACAAACGATCATGTAACGCTGTACATGATCGTTTTGACACTGACCGGTCCTATTAGTGCTTTACTGCTCACTTAACGTTCACCGACACCTCGGTAATGCGTACACCAGCCACACCAGTACGTTCCACTTTCTGCTTTCATCCACATCCGGCCGGCCGCATATCATCCGCATGGATCCGCGGCGTTCACACCAAAACCAAATCGACGAACGAATCGTAATTCTTGCCGACCGCCCTTGTCACCGGTGGAATGTGAATCTGCGCATTCTTTTGCGTGCCGTGCCGGGTTTCCTAAGTTCCGCTCGCTCGCTCGCTCGATCGGTGACTGTCGATCGCCCGGCGGATGGATCCCGGCATGTTGACAAATTCCTCCAAGGTCAGCCATGTTGTGTCCCGCGGGTGTTTGGCGGTCCGCTTGCTTGTAGGCCCATCGGATGAAAAGTGGTCAAGCGTTTGTTACAACTGTCACGACGGGCACGGCTCCCAGCTACCGAAGCATATGCGCGTCCTCGGCCTCAAAAGCATCAAAGGAGGCTGAGATTGTGAGAAAAACCGTTCCTTTGAATTGCATGTTTTTCGGCTGACATTCCCAGCTATGCTCGTTCATTCATTATCCACTCTATGTCTGCCCGCTGTCTCGCTTCCGTGTTCCGCGTGCCACAGCACCCTCAAAGCTGCCTCAAGGTGCTTGGCTGCAAAGGAACTGACGGGAAACAAATCGCCAAAGATTCGGCGATCGTCCGCCACGGTTACTGTCATCTTTCATTTTGTTGGAACAATTCTATCGGCGGGTCACGAGGTGGACGTTTCGGTATTCTAAATCGGTTGTTTGGCTTTTCCATGATGAGGTAAATTAATCTAACTCAAGCCCTCGCTCGCTCTTAGTCGGTTAGCGTCTTGAGCGTTAATTCAAGTCCATTCGTCGCGTGGAAGTGCTGCGAGTGATCATTTAATACCGATTACTAAGTGGCGAGGCTTTGTTTGTCCGGCGAGTGCAAAATAAATGGGAAGTACATTTCTTATCCGATGAGCGTGTTTCGGGTGAGTGTTTTTTTTATCCTTTAAAATTATGCACCCTTCACAGTTATGGCCGGGCAGGGGGTTCGGTTGTGGTTATTGCCGTGTGCCAACACAATTGTGCTGCTGATCACCAACACCTTAATCCTTTGCCATTACTATGGCTTTTGCCTATTTTAGCCCACGGAATGATAGTAATTTCTCATCTAATCACACGTTCGCTGTGCCGGGGCATCGGAAGCAGCGACCGGCACTTTCGGGCGACCGTTCAGCCCCCGATGACTGCTGGTAAGCCGCTTGACTCAGCTGGGATTAATTAAAACTCCACCGCCGGCACGGTTCTGCCCGCAGCTAATGAGTATGTGCTAATTGTGCGCACCACGTTACCGAAAGCAGCTTCTTCTTGGTGCCGCCGTTGCTCGGGTGGATAAGAAGTGTAAGGTGTTAAAGTTCATTAAGGTTGAGTTGAATCCCTTTGCGGAGGAGAGCGATCGTCGTTTGCGCCGTCGCTTGAGATTCTCCCTTCTTTACTGAATGAACGATTCGACTCTTAACAAACAAAAAAAGCAAAAAGGAAAGGAAATCCCAGCACGGCTCGCGGGCCCGTCAGTTCCGATGCTTCGGTTGCTTTGCGTGGCTTTGATTAATTAGTGAATTAGCCCTACACTAAGTGCAATTAATTAGCTCCCGTGCCACTCGGGACCGATATCAAAGGGTGCAAACGCACGCACGCACCCGCTCATGCAAAACGCGGCCAAGGAAGCGGCGGCATCTTGGTGCCTCTTATCTGACAGCTCGGTGACGCGATAGAAACACGCCCGCCACAGCCTGGACAACCCCTCACATCGTACGGTGCGTGATGCGATAAGTTGCGTTTGCAAACTGCACAGGACCGATGGGGCACTGAATAGAGATGGCGGCAGTGTAAACATGGCAACGATGGTCAAACACACCCACACCACACCCAAACACCAAAGTTAGCGAAGCGCCCTCGAATAGTTGGAATTTAAATTAAGATGTTTACCGATGGCAATTACCTTTTCCCCGCTTTCTGGACGAATGTATCGAACGCCACGTTTAGATGACGCAGTTCGGTGTAGCTCGGAATGTTAGGAACCGACCCACCGCTGGTCGATTCCTTAATCAAGACAAGAACTGTGGTATGTACCCGAGTGGTATGACCATCGCCATCGGCTAATTGCGGTAGCATGCAATGTTAATGATTTCATTATAGCATTCCAAAACAACGCGGCATTCAGGTCCGTGGTGGGACTTTTTTTTTTGTTGGTCGGAGCTCTTGAGGACTTGGGTTTCGATGAGCTACCTACCTATTTCTAGAAAATCCTTCTGCTATTTAAGGAATTCTGAAACATCGCAATTGCAGAATACAGGTCAGTTTACTACTGGTCGTTGTAAGACCTCTCCTAAGATCCTTGATCGTCTCGCCATAAGTATTAGGGTTGTATGTCTATTATGAAGTACGTTCGAGGTATTCATACGAGACCTTTAAGGGCCAGTGATTGGATAGTTGGTTCACACGGCAGGATCGGTGGTCAAATCCCATCCAGACCGATACCCCGTACTATCCTATCCGTACTGGGGCTGACTATCCAGCTTCGGGTAAAATCAAGTCACAGAAAGCCAGAAATGGCAGACCACGAGACCTTTAGAGGTTGTAGTGCCTAGGAAGGAAGGATGCTTTTGATACATGATCAACTAGAACATGATCATCTCTTCCACAAGAAGCGATCAAGTGAAACTCCCCTCAAAAGTATCACTGATAAGTAAAAAAGCAACTAACTTAAATTCAATTTTGGACTGTACGCCAGATATTTTTACAGGAGAAAATTGTCGTCTCCGTTCTGCTCGATTTGCTCGATTTGCCTACCTGAAGAAATGTTCCGTACCTCATCAGCCGGGTGACTTCCCGCCAGACTTTATTGGGCATGGATTTATGGACCGCGTATCCGACGGTCCGACGATTGACGACCGCAAATGCATAACATTTGGCAGCTCGCAGTGGTCGACTTGTGGTCAGCTTTTAAGAGCTCTTGTCATAAAACAACGGAAGCAACCTGGCAGTCGAGCAAACTTTGTGTTTTTTTTGTACGCACTTTTCGCGGTCCACTCAAAGCGGACGATCGTATCACCGGGAGAGCAAAGAGCATGATTAACAAATTATGATCTAATTAAGCGAGATTAATCATTCATTTGGGCAACGCATGTTCTTTGATCTTTCGTCACATACCTGGGCTTGCAGCTTCGAGTGGTGAGACGAAAGGGAGCATGGGTGGGGGGGGGGGGGAGGTAGATCTGTCGTCTGCCTTGGACATATATCATACAGGATATATAGCTTGGGGTGTCGCTTTGCGCAAGCGAGTTTGGAAAGATTTTACGAGAGGCTGACGACGACGACGGGGACCGAGCGGCACGGTAACCGGGGATCATATCTTTCAGTGAGTCATTGTTGTTAATCCACCAGCCTGTCTACCGCACTGGCGGAGAGCAAGTTTATGGGCAACAATCGTACAACAGTCTGGCCTCTCTAATCTAATGCCCCATCGGGGAGGAGCGTCGGTGCGTCCGAGGCGGTTGATGGTGTTTTATATGCGATCGGCATCCTTTCCCCCGGCCAACGTTGGTAGAGGGGAGGTCGCAGTGGACGCTACTTTACGACCGATCTGTCAGCTTCGGCAAAACACACACACACGGGGTACGGGGCAAATAATTTTTAGCGTAATAAATTTCACTTCACACCTTCACCTTCCCGGCCACATCTTGGCAGACCCGAAGCATCATCATCTTCGTGGCCATCATAAGTTTTTTTTGAATTCTGGAAAAGTTTGTTAGTGACAAAAACAAAGTCCCCCCCGGGCTCCGCGGCCACGTGACAGTGGCCGACTAGAACCAACAAATAGATGCTTGCTTGCGCTTGTCTCTCCATTTGTTTCTATTCGGCTGCGCTGTGAGGCAAGAAAAACAAAAGGAATCGTGTTGCTTTTTTTCCTACACGGCCATTTGTAACGTGGAGCGCTCGTTTCGAGGATGACTTTTTTCAATACTGGCACGCACCGGCATCCAAGCGCGGCTCAATCTCGAGTAAATAAAGTATTAAGACGTTAAGACTGCTTATTTTTAAAAGTCGCTCTCGCCCGCTCGATTGCTGCAACCCAACCCAATGCCTCCTAATGCCCCGCACTCGTTTGACATTCGTGTCGTTGGATCCCCCTCCTGATCCGTCCGTCCGTGGCCATAATTTCTCGATAAATTATTTTTTAATATTTCCTCCTGGATTACGCCGTGAAAGAGTGTGGTGGTGGCACGCACGTCTACCCGCGTCCCTAATCCCGCGGCCCGGTCTGGCGGAATGTTTTGAATCTGTCACGGAGAGTAAAAGTTTATGAATTCCGCCACGCCGTCATGATAGGAAATCCCCGGGGTCTCATGAAGAAAAAAGAGTATGAAAAATGATACCTCGTTGTGTACGATCGCGATCAACGGCGTAAGTCGTCCGCTGAGAGGTTGACATTCGATCGTGCTTCTACTAACACGGTAGCATCCCTCAAATTGTCCTCCGGCTCGGCGCTGATGTTCGCCGTACACCGACCGATGCTGTTGGTACTTGAAACATCGGGCCCGTTGCCGAGGGTCGCGCCCTGGAAACTGCTGGAGGCAACAACCACTTACCCACGACACGGACACGGTTAACTGCTTCGCGCTCGTTCGATTGATAGTTGTCACCTTGAGAGGCGTTGTGCGCGCCTCTGCCCAACCTGACGACGCTCCGGGTTCGAAGAATTGTTGGAGAAATGTCGGCTCGGCTCTCGAGCGAGCCTGGGTGGAAGACAGGGCGGGCAGCAAAAGTGTGTACAGGGGGTGCAGTGCGATCGGGCCCGGCACCCGTAGCATACAAATAGCTGACTGTCTAACGGATACATGATTTTGTAATATGTGACTCTAAATGCCATCCTAAATCTTACGCTAAGTGGTCCGTATTATAGTCGACACTTCTGTTTCGGGCGCTTCTTACGCCCCGTTCCTCTCCGGCGTTTGCGCACGCTTCGCCCATCTGGCGTCGGGCAGCAGGACCGATCTTCCGAGCGACCGAAAAACTTGCGCGACGTGACGCCATCGAACCGTATCGGTTTTCCGACGCGTTCACACAGACTGCCTACATTGCCGCCGCAGTTTTCGGCGTGACGGTTGTAAACTGTGTCATCCGCGGGTATCGATTCGTCAAAAAGGGGGCGAAAGGCAGCGCGATGTTGCCCACCGGAGAATAAGTTACGCACCCGGGTTGGTGCGCCCTTGAAAGTAGCATTCGAACGGATGAGTTGTTGGTTCACATTACGATAACGCGACAGAGACCGGACGTGAGTGCTTTGGAGGAAGAACGGGCCTTTTTTTTTGTTGCTGTTGTTGAGAGCCCAATTCCCAAACGGATGCGTTTCGTGTAGCACACAATTGCTACTCGTACATCAACATAAACAAGGATACGTTTGTAAATTTGGGTATAACCCATCTCGCTACATCCCACGACGACGGTGGTACAAGCGTTGGTGAGCCAGGAACTTGAGAGTCTTATCAACGGCCAGACTAATATTAGATACAGGCTTTGCCGATGGGCATTGCCCCTGTATAGATTCATGTTAAATGGGGCGCAATCCTCTTGAGACTTGAGAATCCGCCACTCGACGGCGTTATCACGGCAATCAACACCTCATTTCGCAGAACCATCAACCCCTCCGAGGATCCGTCACCAGAATTGACCGTCACCATCGTATCGCTTCCTGGTTCCTGGTGCTCGCACGCGCTCCCCTTCTAAACGACGGACGATTCCCGCCCATAAATCGTTTATTTTATGCAGACAATTTTCGCACTCACTCACCCGCGGCAGACCTCGGCCGTTCGATGCTCTGCCGACTAATTGCATCGTAAATGCCACCGGGTTATGCGCGCATAGAATGGGATCTTTCGGAATCCCTTAAAGTGTGCAATTAACCCGCCAGCGGAGTCTGTTGGGACGCTTGGGATAATTGTTTCTTATCGGGCGACCCGAATTGTTCAGGTCCGCGCCCTATCAATTGGTCGATCGCTGCGTGCGTAAGGATTGTAAGGGCCCTTGAGCCTGTCACACACGCACACCCGTTTTCATCCGCGATCAGCATTATTGTTGATACCGATCGCCGACGGGATGGCCTCGCGGACAGGCGGACGCGAATCAAAAATAGATTGTGCCGCGCGCGTTCTCGCCCTCCCGGATGGGGTATAGTTTGTAAATTGTCGCGTATCGCCATAGCTCAATCTTTCGTCTCCTCGCGCCATTACTCCGCTCCTGCTCGATCGCTCGCCCTCGGCACATCGGTATCGACCGACCCCAGGCAAGTATCGTTTGATGTTTTCTGTAGAGTTAAATGGCACACACCCAAAACATAAGATTCTTCCCCCCAGCCGTCCCGGTTTCGGTCCCTTTTTCACCAGGTCTCCGAGACGGACAGCGTAATACATACCTTTTGTGTCACCCATCCACTACGACACTACGTCGAGTGATCGTGATCGTCCCGGGGTACGAAACACTCTGGCGCTCCCCTCTTCTGGCCCGGGCGGGGCGGTTAAAAGATATGGCCGACGACTTCATTTTATTTTATTGCCGAATGTCATCTTTTTTAATTGACGTTATAGAATCGCTTGTCGTAAACGCTTCGGCTAAGGTGGTGTGTGTGTGTGTGTGGGGTGCGATTGTGTTTGCTGAGCCGAGCAACCAGCCGAACCCGCACCCGGAGGGATTTCTTTTGGAAGGCGACGCATAAAAAGCTATCGCCAGAATAACTTACACTAAATTAGGCATCACAAATGTCAGTTTGTACGTGCGTGGTCCCCACGAACGCCGAGTGCGCGACCGTTACGTGGAATCTATTTTCGGGTTCACACATATTTACGGAAGCCACGCAACAGTCACACCGCGCGCGCGGTTGATGAAACCTGGACGGGGATCCGTGAATCAAATTCCGAATAATGGATTGACAGTGGACCGGGGGTGCCTACTGGCACGAATCGGTGAATCGGTACCGTGCCTCGCTGACGGTACGGTGAGCGGACAAATTATCGTCATGTCTACAAGCTCATTTAGCGCGGGCCGGATGAAACACGGGCCACGGTTGTGGCAATGCTGCGCACGTCGGTGGAGCAACATTACAGACTTTCCTTTCGTTTGTCCATTTACAGAACTGCTGCTCCAACAGTTACCTGCGCGAACGCTTAGGACAACTGGGAAAGGACAACGACCGGTACTCACCCTTGACAGGTAGGATTATTGCGGAGGCGCGGGAACAGCACAGCCCATCGTACGCCACACTATTGCCGCTCGGTCCCGATGGGGGAAAGGAAATGGTGGTGCCGGGTTAGAGCGCGAAGCCCGCCAACCATGTCGGCAAATTAGAAAAATTATGCATTCAACCGTACGTTGATTTATCATCACTTGACCGAGCTCAGGCAGGAGGCTGCAAACGGGGCGAGATTCTATATTTACGCCAGGGCTGCTCTCTTTTTCCCATATCCTTTACCCTGTGTGGGTATATGCACCAAGGACACCCGTAAACACTCTCGCGTTGTTTTCTTCTTCATCCCCAGGGTACAATTCAAACATCACCTCCGCATCTGTGGCCGGTTCTAGCCTGGACTGTCTGAACCTGATTGTGCAGAGTATCAGCAACGCCCCGCAGCCATCCCAGCAGCTGCTGCCACAAACAGCCTCCCTGTCCGCGCACACGCCACCAGCGAACGTTCCCACCACACATCTGAACGGTGGCACATCTTCCGGCAGCGGATGGATCTCAGATACAGCACCAAGCAACACCAGCACCAGCATCAACACCATTCGCTGCTGTACGGGTCGTTCTGTTCGCCCTCTCCAGCATCCTCATCGTCCTCTTCGTCCTCTCCTCTTCGTCACCTCATCCTCGTCATCGTCGATTTCTTCCGCATCCTCCTCGCCATGTCACCGGTGGTGCTGGCCGGAGCGCATCATCCGCACGGGACCATGGGAAGCAACCGAACCGTGGCACCACCGACGACATCCGTTGCACTCCCTTAGCTCGTCGCTCCGGCACAGCGAAAATTGCAAAAGTCTTTAATTAGTTGTACATACTTGCTTAAGTGAAGGCGCACAGACCCACACAGACCCGCAACAATGGGGTGCTGGCGTTCGTGTGCCGTGTATGAAAAGAGGTATTATTAGTGTAACAATCCTTAAGTATCCTAGCCTAGCGTACCGAGAGCCGCCGAAAGCGCACTAAATTAGGCGACGAATAAATCATAACCTTTCAAATGCAGAACGCGCGCGTTACCATTGGATACCGTTGGCCCCAGTGCCGAGATGATGATGACTTTACAATGCACCAGGTATGTGAGAACGTGCGCCCGTTCGCTGGGGTGGGGGTTTATTCTTTACTCTACGATCTACGAAATGTTGCGAGGCGATCGTTTGCTGCGTTAGTCTTCACTGCTGGTTCACGTTCACATTCAGTCTCACAGATAAAGCAACGTATGCACCGATTTTGCCGGCAGCCTAACTCGCACACCGCCGTACCGTTTGTCCTCTATCCGGACGGTCGATTTCCAGTTGGCTCTAAAACAAAGGAACGAAGGAAGCTCGGCTTTATGCGCTCGTCTTCTATCACATTTCGGCACCGAGAGTCACTTACTTGTTGTAAAACACCAGGACGGTTCTCTTGTCCGGGCGCTCGAACGCCACGACTGCGACGTCGCTGCTCGACGAGCGCACCTCCAACCGTACCGAGCCGGGCAGTATGAACCGTGAAAAGTGTCCCAGCCCGTAGAATATGCTTGCAGCTCCACGCCTGACGCTCGCTGTGACGACGACGGTCACGATGACGGCACGCTACAGTTCGGGCCACCGCGCTCGTCAAGCAGCAGGTTCCAATCGATCCAGCCGTGCACACTGTGCTGCAGGTCTTGCATCACGTACAGTATGTACGACTCGGCCCGTTCCCACGACCCCAGGATGGGACGATGTTGCTGCAGCGGCTTATCGCCGAGCGATGCCTCCGTGTTGAAGATCAGCTTGTCCGGATAGCGTGCCGCGGTTTGATCGAGCAGTGCCGCCGGTGCTACACCGTCCCAGTACCAATGTACGGCCAATCCGTCCAGATAGCTCGTGGCGTTCGGGTGTCCCTGATCCATCAGCCCAAACCACCACGGGAAGGTGTACCGCTGGTCATCGCACCCGAACAGCTTCACATCGCGGACGGGCGAGTTTTTCAACGCCGGCCCAAGGTGCTGTCCTACCCACCGGCCCTGATCCGGTGCCGTCCAGCCCAGGCTCATGAAGTGGATGAAAAGAAAGCCGATCACACCGTTCAGCGGTTCGTTGCCGGTGGAAATGGCCCAAAAGTTTAGCCCGGCCGCGCGCATCAGCTCCAGATAGCGCACGTGATAGTCGGCCCAGGTTTGGTAGTACTCTGGCTTGAGTCGACTCGCGCCGGTCCACCCGTTGTTCGACTTCATCCATGGCGGTGGACTCCAGGCCGCCCCGATCAGCCGAACATCATCGTTGCCCGTCACTTCCATCAGCCGCTTGATCTGTGCCACCTTCAGCAAATCTCGCTCATCCAGCAGCGTAAAGTTCGACAGGTACGCATCGTTGATCGGCAGCTCGTTGTATGCCCACGGTTCCAGATCGAAGTCGCAGCCACCGATCGGCACGCGCATAAACCGATACCCGATGCCCTGCGTCCTGGAGTAGTACGCTTTGTAGAGACTTTCGCGCAGCGCACCATCGAGGCGGTTCAGATTGTGCGAAACCGCACCGGTAAAGGCACCACCGAACCCTTCCACCGTCTGGAAGCGTTTCAGTGGATCGAGAGTGATCGTAATGTCATCCGCCCGGAGCCGGTGCTGTTTGGTGCTTTGACGGGTGAAGTTGCCCTCGGTCTGGGCAAAGCGTAACCCAGCGCTGCTGCTGGACACGAGCACAAAGTTACCGAGCTCGGCCGGTTCGGTAAATTCCAGCGTGTCGCAGTACGTCACATTGCACACGCACACCGAGCCGCTCGCATACTGACGCAACGCGCATGGCAGGCCTCCCGCACTGACTACGATTACAGATGGAAGGCAGCCGTTACACAATGTGTTGGAGCGAACAAGCAAGCAGCACCAATCTATCTATACGCGCACTTACCAACTGTTGTCCGGAACGGTTCCAGCAGCAGCAGAAGGCACTACAAACCAGCAAGCACTCGATCGTCAGCGGCCACCGGCGGTATCGCATTGTCGCACTGTGCATGTTCAACTCAACACTGACCGCGCATGGCGAGCCCACCGGGTGGAATCGCAATCGGAGCAAATCACTTTCTCTGGTCCCATCCCCTTCACGATGGGTGGGGGTGAGTTCCACGATAACGCGCGCGCCACTCCCGATCGGAACACAATCGCTCGCATTCATTAACGCATGCGACGCAATCAGTTGACTGTGTGTGTAGATGCATACGACCGACAGATGTGGAGAATCGTGAGAAAAGAATGTAAAGATTCTTCCTCTCACCAAGCGCGTACAGCTGACGCTGCAAGCCGAGAATGGGACGTCTTGAAATGTAGCCGATCTGTGCGGCCCTATGATGGGTCATCCAAGCTATCCAAGAATAATCTCGGGATGTGTGTATGGACTTACCCAGGCTGACTGGCCAGTATAGAGCTTAACCACACTCATCCGCTTCATTTCAACGTGTCCCATTTCTGATGAGATCAGCTGTAAGCTTTGCTGTGCAAAATAAACCCCAAAGTCTCACAAGCTGTTGACGATGTGATTCTGTATGTGTGTGTGCCCGCATACGGCCGGAAGTAGCCCTAGAATTACCCAGCGCTAGCTTCCACTCCATACAATACCGTGACATGGGGTTTATCTGGCATACTGGCTACGGAAAAATGCCTTTGCTGTCGTTCGCCTACGCCAGACAGATACAACCGTGCGCGATGCATCGCGCGGGTTTTCTTGTGCCTGCGTACACTTTTCCGATGTAGCCTATCAAAACATATTAACGCGTGCAGTTGTCACGGACGCGTGACACGGCCTGTCGCACACGGACGCTAATGCCATCCGCGGGCAGGATTCGACCACCAGGGGTGGTGGTACGGTGACATCTTTGTCCGGAACATGTTAAAATAACAGCCGTGCGGTGTAGAAGGAAGCAACGTATTAATCTACTTATGCCGCCAAGAGCATTCGGACGGAGCAGGCAAGCGTTCAGCGCAGCACACATCATGCTAAATAGATCGAACAGCAAACAGTTTTTATTATCCCACGATTAGGTGTTCAATACTTCACTCACATTCATTCACAAGCGCTTAAGTTATGGCATATGTCTTCCTAAAACTTTTTACCCAATGGCTACAAAAACTGACCACCGGTTTTCTGGGAAGCGAATAGTCTTGCGATTTAAGATGGTTTAGATATCCATTTTGCCAGCAGCCATTCCATGACGTAGCTCACCAGTACACCCCGGCTGGGTCGTTCCGGTTTGTCACAGTATTTCGGTCCGTCTGAAATGATGCCATACTGAACGTACCGAATTTCTCCACCGTACAACCCGAGCGCTTGGTGCGGTCCGCCAGAATCGCCAGCACAGTGGTTGTTTTCCACCCACATCACCAGTCATCATGTATGTCCTTTGTGCATCATCAGTCTTTTCAGCGCGCTGCAGCACGCGTCGACCGTACTTTCTTCACATCCGTCATTCCCCACCACTGAGTGGGCGGTCGTCTGACATCTGAAGGGTCAGGTAAACCGGAGACAGATCGGCCAAAACTTTTCGCACCAGCTCTTCGGTTGATACATCTCAGCAGTCCAACGTCGTGTGTGCTAAAGCTGCAATTTTACTCTCGATACCATCTCCTGTATGTTCTGGCCGGGCAAATGTCGCTACCATTCGCTGCTTTGTAGCATGAGGCGGGCTTTTCCAGCAGTGATCCCCAACCGAACGCTCATGCA
Organism: Anopheles stephensi; assembly: GCF_013141755.1. Taxonomy (NCBI): domain Eukaryota; kingdom Metazoa; phylum Arthropoda; class Insecta; order Diptera; family Culicidae; genus Anopheles; species Anopheles stephensi. The sequence goes on along the minus strand of NW_023405426.1, from coordinate 5,969 downwards.
ATCCCGCATGGATGCAGTGGGGGTACGTGAGGATGAATGATGATACAGCGTAGCTGCAGAACGATTTCGTCGTGTACACCAGATTTACCATCCACGGGAATTCCCCGGGCTCCGCGAGTTCACCGTTTTGGATTCTGTCGTTGTACACGTTCATACCGCACGGTAAGCTTGCCAGTTTCGCCGCATTCGGTGCGCGAGATTATGCGGTGCCGGTCCACGTGCACACCGCCACTCGTGTGGTTGTAGTCTTTTTTGCGGGAGTTTGTGCCTGTCCCGCTGCAAACTCTTGCCGCCACTAGTGAACCGGCGACACGTACTGTACTGTACAGCTCGGAAAGGCGGATGGCGGCACTTCCGGTGCCTGCTGTCACACAGATTTTTTGTGCTCAGCACAGAGCGGATCCGTGCAGCAGAAGTAATTCTGTGAACGGAACAACATCACGCATTACGAAAAAAAAAAAACGTCGGGAAAACGTCGCCCGAAAGCTTTTACCTTGTGCACGTGCACGTAGCAGGTTGTCTGCGACGGCAAGCATGAGATGTTGCGGTGGTCGACTGTAATGTTGGACATTGGTCGAGCAGTAACAACACGCACGGTTTCCCATTCAGACGGCATTCGATCTGACGGGCGGGCAGCAAATGTGCGTCTTCTTCTTGTCCCGCTGTACTGCGGGTTGGCAGATCTTGCGCAGCACCTCCTTCTTGAGGTGGTGTTGCGCGACAGTTCCCCCATTTGAATGCGCTTGTACTGCCTGCGGACAGTTGTCGTATCGGGAGGCATCGATCGTCCGGATGGTTGCATCCGAGTTGTACCGCATCCGCCCCGAAGCTTCCTGCTGCACCGAAACGAACCGGATTGTAGTCGGGAGTGTTGGTCACAACAAGAAAAAAAATCGCACAACTTACCAATCACGATCACTGTAACGATCAGTGGGAACAGATAAAACGAAACCATTTTGCTCCGTTTTGTTTGCACTCGACCGCACGGAAGCAAAGTTTAAGATCGACTGAAGCGTCGTGCTGTAAAGTTCTGGGATTGTCCCGATGGCGAACTCGCGCACTCGCGGATGGAGTCGGGGATTTTCTTGTGACGATTGCGGCGACGATCACACGCACATCGATGAGATTCGCTAATTACTACATACAAGGCATTTTTTTTTTTTTTTGGAGAGGCCGTCTTGCGAGAGGGTGGTTGTGACATGAAACAACATGCATCTGGTTCGGGTGTTTGGGTGGAGAGTAGTTCTACGAGTGGGATTCCTAGCCGGGGGACAGTTATGCAGACTCGGCAGCGACCGCAAAAAAAAAGGATTCCTTCGATAAGCCTTGCCGTTCTTAGTCACACAGCTGCTTAAAATCGGTCAAAAACTTATGCTGTAGCTGATATGTTGATCAGAAGTACCAACAAGTCCTATCAAACTCCGGCACGAAGCTGCGACCGAGAGAGAGAGAGAGAGAGAGAGCGCGAAAGGCTCCTACAGTAATGAGTTTCGCAGTAACCGAAAAAAAATTGCACAACGGATAAGACTTGCCGGAGACTTGGCAGACCAATAAATGGAACTCGACCGTAAAGAGTTTGCTGAACGGGTGTTGTTCCTGATAAGTACTCCAGTAAGCCCGTTACATAGGACACTTTTTGGTAAAACCCACTTCCGCTACGCATCATAACATTCCAGAAAACTTGATCATGATCACGCGCTGACTTCTAGCCGATGAATGCGAATATGAATTAAACCGACCGACAAAGTCGGATGTAATCGTTTGGCCAACAAATAATAACTACTTGCTGACTGCTGACAGGTTTTAAGACTAATTAAAAGGACAATCCCGTAAAGAATAAAAATTTAAGTAAGAATGGACAAATATAAACGGACCTCTTCCTTTGAATGGGATGGCGCGTAAAATTATGTATTCCGTCTTAAAAATAACGGTTTTCGCAATCCTTTCGAACAATCGATGGCCGATATTTATCTTAATAGTTTCGAAAAATGTTTTACATAACTTATACAACCCCTTTTACCTGGTACGCTAAAACTTAGTGTACTCGCTTTGCGTCAAAGCTTTCTTCATCTTGCGTTCCGAGAGCTTTCGCTTGCCTCTGTCCTTCGATCCGTGAATTAAAAAGCTCAACGTTGGGGCCGGCGAAGCCAACGCGCGGGTTTGCATCTGTCGATCGTCGAAAATTGTTTGTAAAATGGGACATCGCACCGTACTTACTGTTCGCCATCCCGGTACCTACCTCATTCGTTACGGCCGGTCGTGGAATCGGCGGAGATTGCGTAAGGATGGGATCCAGCTGGTTACCGATCGTTATTGAACCATGCTCCTCGACTGACTCGGACCCGACACTAGCGGACATTGCGCGTGTTTCGGGTGCACTGGGCAGTGTAGGATTGTGGTGATAGCCGCCTTCCGAATGTCCTGTCTTGCGGGCAGGCTGCAGCTCACCCAAATTGCCGGTTCCATTCGTTAAAATACGCTGCGACGTTTCCGATTTGCAGTAGTATTCGTAGAACTGTTCTAGCCGAATAATACACTGGCTGCAGATGGTCACGGGCAGCGTGTCTGAGTGCGTAATTGTTATTGGCAAACAGACGCGAATCTTGGTTAGCAAAAGCCTCCGTTGTGCGTACTCACTAAACAGGGACACCTGCAGCTCATCGTTCGAAAGGCAAATTCGGCAAATTGGCACGTTGGGAACGGACATTTTTCCCGGTAAATAATTTTGTTTTTCCCCTGCAACAACTGTCAGTTGGAATCGGATCTGCTCGACACGAACTGCGCGCATCTGCTCGACAGTATTCGAGCTGCGGTAGGTGCCAATTTGGTATCGAATCTGGTAATTCAATTATTTAGTTGTTTGAAATGAATACGCTTTATTTTAGCAAAAAATTATAATTTCCTTAAATTTGTAGCCATTTGGCGTAACTGAACCAATCCAAGCGAACGATTCCAATAATTTTGTACCCAAAACTGCTTTCCACAATATGCCACACGGGCGGCTGGATAGCTGCTCGAAACGGCATCAGACGCACTCTTAATGTACGGGCCAGCATCGACCGCACTGCTAATGACAGTTAATTGTCAATTTTACAAAAATACATACGAAAAAAGAGACTAATTACTTTTAATGGTTTAATTCGTCGAAGAAATGCTGTTTCTGGCATCGCGGCGTACCAGTTCGGAGGTGTCTTTAGGCTGAAAATCGATGGTCAGTGTACGGTGTGAAAAGTGCGAAAATTCCTCGACGAAAAGCAACCGCCCTGCATTTGCATTGCGCTTGCAGTACGCGCTAATGTTGTAATGAAAAAACGGCAACGCTCACCCCCCGAGGAACAACATTACCACGGGCCAGAACCAGAAGCAGCAACAACAGCATTTGAACATTCACTAGCTTGTACCATCGCGGACGGAAACTGTTTGTGAGCTGCGCTCTGGTCCTCACCATTTTGTTTCATATCACAACAGCAGGCGGACATTGTAAAAGGGGGGACTCCCTGTTGTGCCCACGGGCGCAAATCGCAAGGGTGTGCGCGGGTACGGCCCACTGACGGCCCAGTGTTTATTTATCAGCAACATAAGAAACAAACGTAGGCGAAGGTAATAACAACAAATCAACATTGGACCGTGCGCCACCCAGCACAATGTCGTCGACGGGACTGGTGGAAAAGTCGTTCGTCAACTGCGATGAGCTGTTCTACCTGAAGTGGAACAACTTCCAGAAGAACGTCAGCACCCAGTTTGAAAAGTTGCGTGAAGATGACGATCTGGTAGACATCACGTTTGCCTGCGAGGGCCGAATGCTTACGGCGCACAAGCTGGTGCTGTTTGCATGCAGCCCGTACTTTAAGGAGCTGCTAAAGGTAGTAGCGTGCCAGCACACGCAGCGTGTAGCATGAGTCTTCTCTAGCAGCGGAGTGTTTAACTCGAAAATTGCTTTCAGAAAAATCCTTCCCCGCATCCGGTGTTTTTATGAACGATGTTAAGTACGACGTACTGAAAGCCATTCTGCAGTACATGTACCTCGGCGAGGTGCACATCACCAACGAGAATCTAAAGGAGTTTATCAAAACCGCCGAAGGACTACAGATCCGTGGACTGAGCAAAGAAAAACAATGTAAGTAAAAGCGTTCGATGGTGTTTTGTTGCAATTGATCTATACCGGAACCGCTTCTTTCGGCCGTAGGGTGAAGTGATCATACCGACCCATCAGGATGTGCTCCGTCGCGACGAGAAAAATGACCAGATGCTGGACGAGTTCTGTCGAAAACGGGCCGGCATTGAGGAACTGCAATCATCCTCCGTACTGAACATAAAACGCGTCAAAACGACGGCAGACGGAACGATGGCGTCCGGTGGCGGTCAGGACGGGAATGGTAAGTGTACTTTCGATCGGAAATAGCAAACGGATAGGAACGTTTATACTCACTTATTTCGCAGTGGACGTAGAGCCGAAAGTGGAAATGGTGGAATATTTGGACAGTGAGGCAGGCACGCACCAGTCGCCAACGTACTGCAGTATGGAAACGTATGCCGATAAAAACAATCCTCGCACCACCATGAGCCATCTCGGAGCGATCAATAACGGTATGTGTTGAGCAACACATTTGCCCACCTTACAACTCTGACGATCTATTTTCCATCACGGTTTCAGTAGCCGGATTCACCCAAACTGGTGCCGCGTCCGTTTCCGGAGCGGGCACTAATCAACCCGGTGGCTCCGGCGGCCACAGCCATAATGTGCACGAGTACAAATCGGAGGACGACAGCAGTTGGATGGAGAAATCGCTCGACAACATCTCCGTCAACTCGGAGCAAAGCATGAAGTACAACAGTGGCGGCGGTGGCGGCAGTGGTGGTGGTGGCAGCGGGGGCAGCAGCGGCAACGGTGACAAAAAAAGGGACGCAGCAGTCGAAACAGCAACCGTTCGACCGATGACAAAGCGAACTGTCTCACGCCACGCTGCTGTCCCGTTTGCTCGCGGCTCTACTCGAACGTGTCCAACCGCGGCAACACATGCGATTGATACACAATCCGACGGCCGTCTGCTGCCCCATCTGCCAGAAGCACTTCAACTCCGAGCTCTACCTAAAGCGGCACTACTCTTCGATACATTCGATCAATCCTAACAGCACCGGGGACGGTGAGCTGGTCGACACGAAACCTCCAACCTCGCAGCTACAGCAGCAGCAGCAACAACAACAGCAACCACCTCCACAGCAGCAAGCTCCCCAACCGACGCAACAGCAACAGGCCAACAGCAGCAGCAGCAGCAACAGCAACAGCAGCAACAGCAACAGCAGCAACCTCAACAGCAGCAACCACCCGCCCCAACCGCAAACACGTGGAATCCCTACCACCATCACGATGCCTCACAGTTGGTGAATCCCTTCATCAAGTAATTGTACCGACGTTAACGATCGGTTGCCACTACACTACTACTACCACCACCACCACACCACTACTACTGTAGGGCTGCAGAGACAAGTTTCTGCCGCGTTTTTACTAGTATGGCTGACGGACGGCTGCTACGAGTGTACCTAATCCGCCGAATGGTCACTGTCACTCTCCCTTTCATCACCACCACCCCCACCTCAACCCCCTGCCAAACCAATCCGAGAATTGGCAGCAAGGTCGAAACAAACTCTCCTGGACCGATATATTCTAACGGACGTGCAATAATAAGAAAATCTAGCTCTACTGCTACCAACCATTACATCCGGCTCGGGAACGTAACGATTCATTCACGATGCATTGGCCAAAGTATGTGTAAAAACTGTACGCAACGGAAGGAAAAAGGACGCCAACCGACTAGCAAAGTGGACGGACCCCGAGAGAGTTGCCAAAATTGCACAAAGAAACGGAAGAGAGAGTGAGAAGAGAGAGAATGTTTCCTCGTTTTATTCTGAGGCTGACTTCGTTATTTCGTTCGTTGATTTTAAAGTTTTAAACGGTTTTACTTTAAGTT